>NW_027442066.1:0-300000 GCF_048569485.1 Anomaloglossus baeobatrachus | reverse complement strand
AATCGTCTCCATGCTCCAAATCCATTTTAAAGCCATTTTTAAGGCATTTCGCGCATACATGAAATGAACACATTTTTCTCCAAAACTATAACAGATGCAAGCTTGTCCTGTTTGGTGGAGATGATATTTAATAAAATAAGTAGAAATCCACTAAAAGTTTTGTTTGGTTATCTTGCAATCCCGAGATAATCGTCTCCATGCTCCAAATCCATTTTAAAGCCATTTTTAAGGCATTTCGCGCATACATGAAATGAACACATTTTTCTCCAAAACTATAACAGATGCAAGCTTGTCCTGTTTGGTGGAGATGATATTTAATAAAATAAGTAGAAATCCACTAAAAGTTTTGTTTGGTTATCTTGCAATCCCGAGATAATCGTCTCCATGCTCCAAATCCATTTTAAAGCCATTTTTAAGGCATTTCGCGCATACATGAAATGAACACATTTTTCTCCAAAACTATAACAGATGCAAGCTTGTCCTGTTTGGTGGAGATGATATTTAATAAAATAAGTAGAAATCCACTAAAAGTTTTGTTTGGTTATCTTGCAATCCCGAGATAATCGTCTCCATGCTCCAAATCCATTTTAAAGCCATTTTTAAGGCATTTCACGCATACATGAAATGAACACATTTTTCTCCAAAACGATAACAGATGCAAGCTTGTCCTGTTTGGTGGAGATGATATTTAATAAAATAAGTAGAAATCCACTAAAAGTTTTGTTTGGTTATCTTGCAATCCCGAGATAATCGTCTCCATGCTCCAAATCCATTTTAAAGCCATTTTTAAGGCATTTCGCGCATACATGAAATGAACACATTTTTCTCCAAAACTATAACAGATGCAAGCTTGTCCTGTTTGGTGGAGATGATATTTAATAAAATAAGTAGAAATCCACTAAAAGTTTTGTTTGGTTATCTTGCAATCCCGAGATAATCGTCTCCATGCTCCAAATCCATTTTAAAGCCATTTTTAAGGCATTTCGCGCATACATGAAATGAACACATTTTTCTCCAAAACTATAACAGATGCAAGCTTGTCCTGTTTGGTGGAGATGATATTTAATAAAATAAGTAGAAATCCACTAAAAGTTTTGTTTGGTTATCTTGCAATCCCGAGATAATCGTCTCCATGCTCCAAATCCATTTTAAAGCCATTTTTAAGGCATTTCGCGCATACATGAAATGAACACATTTTTCTCCAAAACTATAACAGATGCAAGCTTGTCCTGTTTGGTGGAGATGATATTTAATAAAATAAGTAGAAATCCACTAAAAGTTTTGTTTGGTTATCTTGCAATACACCACTATTAGATCTACTCTTAAAAATCGTTTATTATTATTAGTTAAAACAGAACAAACATTTTGTTCTACTCATAAATAGGCATAGAAACATAAAACAAAAAAATCAGGTGCAAGTGCAGGTGTCAGACAAACAGTGCCCTCGCCTAGGGACAGCCCCAGACCATGTGGCTAGGTGAGTTAGGGGTATAGATTCGTCACTGTCAGAATGATACTGCTTAGTATGTGCTGTGACTCTCCCTCATAAGTTAGCTTACTTCACTTAAATGAGCCTAAGTTAGCATAGTCAGACTCGCCGTCCTTGCTCATCTCTAGCGGGGGTTACCACCACCAAATAAACGTGATTAACATGTAGTACAAATATATACAGAACCATAGACAACAGAGACAATAGGCGTTAGGTGTCCAGGGTTCTACTGTTACATAGATTTCCCTAGTTTGACAATACTGGAAGGTTAGATTAGAGTCTAGGATGCCACTTAGCTTGTGGATCTCCTAGCTCTCCCGACGCGTTTCACCCCCCTAACGCTGTATAGGGGATCATCAGGGGAAAAATGGAGGAATCACTCCTTGGAAAGAATGACACCTGCAGATAAATGATGCATAAATAAGTAAATGGGTATTAATATAAATATTCTTTAGACTGCAATCTTTATGAGGTCATAGCCCTCAAGATAACTTACAAGGTAGTAGATCCCTGTGATAGAGTACTTGTGTTCTTAAAAGATGCCAGGGAGACTATCTCCAAACCAAATAGTGATTGCAACTTCCCATCGGATAGTGCCTGTATATCAAAGAATGCAATGAATATCCACTGTGTGATGCATAATGTATCATAACTCATACTCATGATAGAGTTGGGAAGGGTCTTGTCGGCATAAGGCTATCTATCTTTTACCTTGACTCTCCGGGGATGAAAGTACAGGTATAGCGGATTTGTCTATTGTAGCCAGGAAGTTAGATCCATTCCTGATGTTCAGGTTGTCACTGAGTTTCTAGGTCAAAATATAGCTCCTGTGAACAGATATAGGATAAGTATGAACCTATATTTCATCTATCAGATTCTACATGAACTGGGTAGCAAATACCTTTTGTCGGGCAGTCAGACAAAATAATCTATAGGATTTGGAGAATACAGCTCCTCCAGATGTGGCTGATCACTGATTTTTTCCTATAGGAAAGGTATACTACATTACTGGATGTTCTCATAAATCTCACCCACACAGCTCTGTGAGAAGCAAAAAAATGGCAGGGCATTTTACCTGTAGGGAACAGTTCATATATGGATGTGGACAAACGGGTGCAAAGGTCCCTAGTCGCCTGCGTTCGGACCGTGTGTAAGGTATATTCTTATCTCCTGTAACCAATTATTACATCATACAATTAGGCTCTCTGAATAATGCTCAATACATGCATAAATTAAGATACAGTGGTACAAGTGCTAGGTCTACCTGTAAGGAGGCAAAGAAGGGAGGTCTGTCATGGGATTATGGCTACCTGTAGACCCCGAGTATATATACCCTGTAACAGAAAAAATGATGATAATAATAATATATCGTATTCTTGGAATCCAGTGATACAGGTACAAGGGGCACAGTGCATACTCCAGTACATATTATGTATGTCTTATAGATAAACTCACATCATAGTGCTCAGTACATACATTGATGACAGTGTGTTTACCTCACAAGTCCCATAGACATTGCCAGACAGGGAGCATGAGAAATGAATTGCATAATGGGCCTGAACACTGGGTTTGGAGTTATTTTGTAGTTATATAGGGTCCTGTCCCATACAAACTAGGGACAGGATTATTATCTATACTCATAAAGCCCTGAAAATTTGTATGAAAATGAATCTTATGCAGGCAGATCACTTACCATCCTATGGGCTCAACCAGCAAGGACTGTCAGTCCCGAGTGGAAACACTCTATGTACGCTGGGAGCCCACGGTCCAATAGATGCCAGGGAGGATGCAAGGGGAGGATGTCCGGGAGACCACCACGTCTGATTGTTCCTGTCCGATTCCCCACTCCCGGATAAGGTATTTAAACCTTTTCCGGGCAGGATAAAAGGTCCCGCCCGCCAACCGGAAGTGCCCCGTTGGCCGGAAGTGACGCATCGCTATGTGCCGAGGCATCGTCGGCCGGAAGTGATGTATCCCTGTGTGTCACATGCATAGCAGGTCAGGTGACTGGCCGGGGGCGGTGCTGAGGGATGTACTAGATCGTATATGTAAACAGCATCGCAATAACCTGCATATTCATAGGTTAAGTGACCTGCCGGTGTGCTTTACTGGAGTGTATGATATGGTGTGCACACGGTACGCATTGCGATACATATATCGCTATGCGTCATATACTATGTGAGTCAGGTGACTTGCCAGGGGCGGTACTAGAGGATGTTCTGGACCCCAACCAGTGGAGCGCATAGCCTTCTACGTCTGGGCGGGGTCATGTCATATAGGGGCGGAGATCATGATTATGGAGCGCATAATTGCATTCCATACCGTTCCATAAGCACTAGTATCACGGAATATATGTACAGTATTACTTGATGGATCAGACGCAGATAATCGTCTCCATGCTCCAAATCCATTTTAAAGCCATTTTTAAGGCATTTCGCGCATACATGAAATGAACACATTTTTCTCCAAAACTATAACAGATGCAAGCTTGTCCTGTTTGGTGGAGATGATATTTAATAAAATAAGTAGAAATCCACTAAAAGTTTTGTTTGGTTATCTTGCAATCCCGAGATAATCGTCTCCATGCTCCAAATCCATTTTAAAGCCATTTTTAAGGCATTTCGCGCATACATGAAATGAACACATTTTTCTCCAAAACTATAACAGATGCAAGCTTGTCCTGTTTGGTGGAGATGATACTTAATAAAATAAGTAGAAATCCACTAAAAGTTTTGTTTGGTTATCTTGCAATCCCGAGATAATCGTCTCCATGCTCCAAATCTATTTTAAAGCCATTTTTAAGGCATTTCGCGCATACATGAAATGAACACATTTTTCTCCAAAACTATAACAGATGCAAGCTTGTCCTGTTTGGTGGAGATGATATTTAATAAAATAAGTAGAAATCCACTAAAAGTTTTGTTTGGTTATCTTGCAATCCCGAGATAATCGTCTCCATGCTCCAAATCCATTTTAAAGCCATTTTTAAGGCATTTCGCGCATACATGAAATGAACACATTTTTCTCCAAAACTATAACAGATGCAAGCTTGTCCTGTTTGGTGGAGATGATATTTAATAAAATAAGTAGAAATCCACTAAAAGTTTTGTTTGGTTATCTTGCAATCCCGAGATAATCGTCTCCATGCTCCAAATCCATTTTAAAGCCATTTTTAAGGCATTTCGCGCATACATGAAATGAACACATTTTTCTCCAAAACTATAACAGATGCAAGCTTGTCCTGTTTGGTGGAGATGATATTTAATAAAATAAGTAGAAATCCACTAAAAGTTTTGTTTGGTTATCTTGCAATCCCGAGATAATCGTCTCCATGCTCCAAATCCATTTTAAAGCCATTTTTAAGGCATTTCGCGCATACATGAAATGAACACATTTTTCTCCAAAACTATAACAGATGCAAGCTTGTCCTGTTTGGTGGAGATGATATTTAATAAAATAAGTAGAAATCCACTAAAAGTTTTGTTTGGTTATCTTGCAATCCCGAGATAATCGTCTCCATGCTCCAAATCCATTTTAAAGCCATTTTTAAGGCATTTCGCGCATACATGAAATGAACACATTTTTCTCCAAAACTATAACAGATGCAAGCTTGTCCTGTTTGGTGGAGATGATATTTAATAAAATAAGTAGAAATCCACTAAAAGTTTTGTTTGGTTATCTTGCAATCCCGAGATAATCGTCTCCATGCTCCAAATCCATTTTAAAGCCATTTTTAAGGCATTTCGCGCATACATGAAATGAACACATTTTTCTCCAAAACTATAACAGATGCAAGCTTGTCCTGTTTGGTGGAGATGATATTTAATAAAATAAGTAGAAATCCACTAAAAGTTTTGTTTGGTTATCTTGCAATCCCGAGATAATCGTCTCCATGCTCCAAATCCATTTTAAAGCCATTTTTAAGGCATTTCGCGCATACATGAAATGAACACATTTTTCTCCAAAACTATAACAGATGCAAGCTTGTCCTGTTTGGTGGAGATGATATTTAATAAAATAAGTAGAAATCCACTAAAAGTTTTGTTTGGTTATCTTGCAATCCCGAGATAATCGTCTCCATGCTCCAAATCCATTTTAAAGCCATTTTTAAGGCATTTCGCGCATACATGAAATGAACACATTTTTCTCCAAAACTATAACAGATGCAAGCTTGTCCTGTTTGGTGGAGATGATATTTAATAAAATAAGTAGAAATCCACTAAAAGTTTTGTTTGGTTATCTTGCAATCCCGAGATAATCGTCTCCATGCTCCAAATCCATTTTAAAGCCATTTTTAAGGCATTTCGCGCATACATGAAATGAACACATTTTTCTCCAAAACTATAACAGATGCAAGCTTGTCCTGTTTGGTGGAGATGATATTTAATAAAATAAGTAGAAATCCACTAAAAGTTTTGTTTGGTTATCTTGCAATCCCGAGATAATCGTCTCCATGCTCCAAATCCATTTTAAAGCCATTTTTAAGGCATTTCGCGCATACATGAAATGAACACATTTTTCTCCAAAACTATAACAGATGCAAGCTTGTCCTGTTTGGTGGAGATGATATTTAATAAAATAAGTAGAAATCCACTAAACGTTTTGTTTGGTTATCTTGCAATCCCGAGATAATCGTCTCCATGCTCCAAATCCATTTTAAAGCCATTTTTAAGGCATTTCGCGCATACATGAAATGAACACATTTTTCTCCAAAACTATAACAGATGCAAGCTTGTCCTGTTTGGTGGAGATGATATTTAATAAAATAAGTAGAAATCCACTAAAAGTTTTGTTTGGTTATCTTGCAATCCCGAGATAATCGTCTCCATGCTCCAAATCCATTTTAAAGCCATTTTTAAGGCATTTCGCGCATACATGAAATGAACACATTTTTCTCCAAAACTATAACAGATGCAAGCTTGTCCTGTTTGGTGGAGATGATATTTAATAAAATAAGTAGAAATCCACTAAAAGTTTTGTTTGGTTATCTTGCAATCCCGAGATAATCGTCTCCATGCTCCAAATCCATTTTAAAGCCATTTTTAAGGCATTTCGCGCATACATGAAATGAACACATTTTTCTCCAAAACTATAACAGATGCAAGCTTGTCCTGTTTGGTGGAGATGATATTTAATAAAATAAGTAGAAATCCACTAAAAGTTTTGTTTGGTTATCTTGCAATCCCGAGATAATCGTCTCCATGCTCCAAATCCATTTTAAAGCCATTTTTAAGGCATTTCGCGCATACATGAAATGAACACATTTTTCTCCAAAACTATAACAGATGCAAGCTTGTCCTGTTTGGTGGAGATGATATTTAATAAAATAAGTAGAAATCCACTAAAAGTTTTGTTTGGTTATCTTGCAATCCCGAGATAATCGTCTCCATGCTCCAAATCCATTTTAAAGCCATTTTTAAGGCATTTCGCGCATACATGAAATGAACACATTTTTCTCCAAAACTATAACAGATGCAAGCTTGTCCTGTTTGGTGGAGATGATATTTAATAAAATAAGTAGAAATCCACTAAAAGTTTTGTTTGGTTATCTTGCAATCCCGAGATAATCGTCTCCATGCTCCAAATCCATTTTAAAGCCATTTTTAAGGCATTTCGCGCATACATGAAATGAACACATTTTTCTCCAAAACTATAACAGATGCAAGCTTGTCCTGTTTGGTGGAGATGATATTTAATAAAATAAGTAGAAATCCACTAAAAGTTTTGTTTGGTTATCTTGCAATCCCGAGATAATCGTCTCCATGCTCCAAATCCATTTTAAAGCCATTTTTAAGGCATTTCGCGCATACATGAAATGAACACATTTTTCTCCAAAACTATAACAGATGCAAGCTTGTCCTGTTTGGTGGAGATGATATTTAATAAAATAAGTAGAAATCCACTAAAAGTTTTGTTTGGTTATCTTGCAATCCCGAGATAATCGTCTCCATGCTCCAAATCCATTTTAAAGCCATTTTTAAGGCATTTCGCGCATACATGAAATGAACACATTTTTCTCCAAAACTATAACAGATGCAAGCTTGTCCTGTTTGGTGGAGATGATATTTAATAAAATAAGTAGAAATCCACTAAAAGTTTTGTTTGGTTATCTTGCAATCCCGAGATAATCGTCTCCATGCTCCAAATCCATTTTAAAGCCATTTTTAAGGCATTTCGCGCATACATGAAATGAACACATTTTTCTCCAAAACTATAACAGATGCAAGCTTGTCCTGTTTGGTGGAGATGATATTTAATAAAATAAGTAGAAATCCACTAAAAGTTTTGTTTGGTTATCTTGCAATCCCGAGATAATCGTCTCCATGCTCCAAATCCATTTTAAAGCCATTTTTAAGGCATTTCGCGCATACATGAAATGAACACATTTTTCTCCAAAACTATAACAGATGCAAGCTTGTCCTGTTTGGTGGAGATGATATTTAATAAAATAAGTAGAAATCCACTAAAAGTTTTGTTTGGTTATCTTGCAATCCCGAGATAATCGTCTCCATGCTCCAAATCCATTTTAAAGCCATTTTTAAGGCATTTCGCGCATACATGAAATGAACACATTTTTCTCCAAAACTATAACAGATGCAAGCTTGTCCTGTTTGGTGGAGATGATATTTAATAAAATAAGTAGAAATCCACTAAAAGTTTTGTTTGGTTATCTTGCAATCCCGAGATAATCGTCTCCATGCTCCAAATCCATTTTAAAGCCATTTTTAAGGCATTTCGTGCATACATGAAATGAACACATTTTTCTCCAAAACTATAACAGATGCAAGCTTGTCCTGTTTGGTGGAGATGATATTTAATAAAATAAGTAGAAATCCACTAAAAGTTTTGTTTGGTTATCTTGCAATCCCGAGATAATCGTCTCCATGCTCCAAATCCATTTTAAAGCCTTTTTTAAGGCATTTCGCGCATACATGAAATGAACACATTTTTCTCCAAAACTATAACAGATGCAAGCTTGTCCTGTTTGGTGGAGATGATATTTAATAAAATAAGTAGAAATCCACTAAAAGTTTTGTTTGGTTATCTTGCAATCCCGAGATAATCGTCTCCATGCTCCAAATCCATTTTAAAGCCATTTTTAAGGCATTTCGCGCATACATGAAATGAACACATTTTTCTCCAAAACTATAACAGATGCAAGCTTGTCCTGTTTGGTGGAGATGATATTTAATAAAATAAGTAGAAATCCACTAAAAGTTTTGTTTGGTTATCTTGCAATCCCGAGATAATCGTCTCCATGCTCCAAATCCATTTTAAAGCCATTTTTAAGGCATTTCGCGCATACATGAAATGAACACATTTTTCTCCAAAACTATAACAGATGCAAGCTTGTCCTGTTTGGTGGAGATGATATTTAATAAAATAAGTAGAAATCCACTAAAAGTTTTGTTTGGTTATCTTGCAATCCCGAGATAATCGTCTCCATGCTCCAAATCCATTTTAAAGCCATTTTTAAGGCATTTCGCGCATACATGAAATGAACACATTTTTCTCCAAAACTATAACAGATGCAAGCTTGTCCTGTTTGGTGGAGATGATATTTAATAAAATAAGTAGAAATCCACTAAAAGTTTTGTTTGGTTATCTTGCAATCCCGAGATAATCGTCTCCATGCTCCAAATCCATTTTAAAGCCATTTTTAAGGCATTTCGCGCATACATGAAATGAACACATTTTTCTCCAAAACTATAACAGATGCAAGCTTGTCCTGTTTGGTGGAGATGATATTTAATAAAATAAGTAGAAATCCACTAAAAGTTTTGTTTGGTTATCTTTAGTGATGAGCGAGTACTAAAAAGCTCGGGTGCTCGAAGCTCGGGCCGAGCCTCCCAAGATACTCGTGTACTCGGCCCGAGCAACGAGCCCAATGTTATCCTATGGGAGACCCGAGTATTTTTGTGAAATGACCTCCCGGCAGCATGGAGAAACCCTAAAAATGTCACAAAAGTCTCAGAAGAGTGCTCAAATGACATGGCAACAGCATGGGGAAGACCCCTTGAAGCATTTATCACTCAAAAGTCACAGCTGTGAACAATTTTGTCCGCGTTTTACGCCATTTTTACGGACTCACCAGAAAACCTTCCAAAATGACCCCAAAATGATTTTTCATGGCGGAAATGTTAAGGGCACATACCCAATAGTGAGATAGAGCTGGTGTATGTTACTTTTTGAGATCAATACATGAAAGATTTTACGTGAAAACATTGTGTGGCACTCCGATGTCCCTGAGAAGAGACGTACATGAAGGCCTCTTGAGTCTAATGTGCCCATTTTGAGGAAGTGAGTCTTTGTAGTATTTTCCTTTGCCAGGGCAGTCCTAAATTGTGAGGTTCACCAATGCCCCTGCATACAGACGTGCATGAGGGCCTCAAAACATTAAGTGTCCATTGTCAGGAAGTGGGTGTATTATAGTATAGCCCTTAGGCAGGGCAGCCAAAAATTGGGAGGCTCCACATTGTCCCTGGGTAGAGACGTGCATGATGGCCTTTAAACCTGAAGTGCCCATTGTAAGGAAGTGGGTCTATTTCAGTATAGCCCTTTGCCAGGGCAGCCAAAAATTGGGAGGCTCCACATTGTCCCTGGGTAGAGACGTGCATGAGGGCCTCAAAACATTAAGTGTCCATTTTAAGGAAGTGGGTGTATTTCAGTATAGCCCTTAGGCAGGGCAGCCAAAAATTGGGAGGCTCCACATTGTCCCTGGATAGAGACGTGCATGATGGCCTTTAAACCTGAAGTGCCCATTGTAAGGAAGTGGGTCTATTTCAGTATAGCCCTTTGCCAGGGCAGCCAAAAATTGGGAGGCTCCACATTGTCCCTGGGTAGAGACGTGCATGAGGGCCTCAAAACATTAAGTGTCCATTGTCAGGAAGTGGGTGTATTATAGTATAGCCCTTAGGCAGGGCAGCCAAAAATTGGGAGGCTCCACATTGTCCCTGGGTAGAGACGTGCATGATGGCCTTTAAACCTGAAGTGCCCATTGTAAGGAAGTGGGTCTATTTCAGTATAGCCCTTTGCCAGGGCAGCCAAAAATTGGGAGGCTCCACATTGTCCCTGGGTAGAGACGTGCATGAGGGCCTCAAAACATTAAGTGTCCATTTTAAGGAAGTGGGTGTATTTCAGTATAGCCCTTAGGCAGGGCAGCCAAAAATTGGGAGGCTCCACATTGTCCCTGGATAGAGACGTGCATGATGGCCTTTAAACCTGAAGTGCCCATTGTAAGGAAGTGGGTCTATTTCAGTATAGCCCTTTGCCAGGGCAGCCAAAAATTGGGAGGCTCCACATTGTCCCTGGATAGAGACGTGCATGATGGCCTTTAAACCTGAAGTGCCCATTGTAAGGAAGTGGGTCTATTTCAGTATAGCCCTTTGCCAGGGCAGCCAAAAATTGGGAGGCTCCACATTGTCCCTGGGTAGAGACGTGCATGAGGGCCTCAAAACATTAAGTGTCCATTGTCAGGAAGTGGGTGTATTATAGTATAGCCCTTAGGCAGGGCAGCCAAAAATTGGGAGGCTCCACATTGTCCCTGGGTAGAGACGTGCATGATGGCCTTTAAACCTGAAGTGCCCATTGTAAGGAAGTGGGTCTATTTCAGTATAGCCCTTTGCCAGGGCAGCCAAAAATTGGGAGGCTCCACATTGTCCCTGGGTAGAGACGTGCATGAGGGCCTCAAAACATTAAGTGTCCATTTTAAGGAAGTGGGTGTATTTCAGTATAGCCCTTAGGCAGGGCAGCCAAAAATTGGGAGGCTCCACATTGTCCCTGGATAGAGACGTGCATGATGGCCTTTAAACCTGAAGTGCCCATTGTAAGGAAGTGGGTCTATTTCAGTATAGCCCTTTGCCAGGGCAGCCAAAAATTGGGAGGCTCCACATTGTCCCTGGATAGAGACGTGCATGATGGCCTTTAAACCTGAAGTGCCCATTGTAAGGAAGTGGGTCTATTTCAGTATAGCCCTTTGCCAGGGCAGCCAAAAATTGGGAGGCTCCACATTGTCCCTGGGTAGAGACGTGCATGAGGGCCTCAAAACATTAAGTGTCCATTTTAAGGAAGTGGGTGTATTATAGTATAGCCCTTAGGCAGGGCAGCCAAAAATTGGGAGGCTACACGTTGTCCCTGGGTAGAGACGTGCATGAGGGCCTCAAAACATTGTTCCCATTGCAAAGGAGCGGGTCTCCTGTCGTTGTAATGTCCATTCTGCAAAGAATGGGCGAAAAAATTTACCACTGGGGGTATACCTGAAACAAAGACCTAACTATTGTAACGGTCATCATGATGGCGCATGAGGAGAAGGAGGAGCAGTCCAGCGATTATCCAAAGTCGAGAAGTGTACCCATGGGTGAGTGGAGGTACATGGCAAACTTTAAATTCCGCTCTCATTTGCTGGTGGTGTGGTGAAGTCTGGCCCAATCCAACCCTTGTTCATCTTTATCAGAGTCAGCCTGTCAGCATTTTCAGTTGACAGGCGGGTGCGTTTATCTGTAATGATTCCACCTGCGGCACTAAAAACACGCTCTGACAAAACGCTAGCAGCAGGGCAGGCCAGGACTTCCAAGGCGTAGAGAGCCAATTCATGCCACGTGTCCAGCTTGGATACCCAATAATTGTAAGGCACAGAGGAATGTCGGAGTACAGTTGTTCGATCTGCAAGGTACTCCTTCAGCATCTGGGCAAACTTAGGATTTCTTGTGGCACTACCCCGCACCTCAGGGGCTGTGGTACGTGAGGGGCTGAGAAAACTGTCCCACATCTTAAAGACTGTTCCCCTACCTCTGGCGGATTGGACTTGTGCCTCTCTCGGCTGTACGCCTCGGTTGTCCACTGATTCCTGACCTATGCCGCTAGCGTTTTGTGAGGGGAATGCTTTGCCTACTTCCGTGAGTATGGCCTTCCGAAACTGCTGCATTTTGGTTGACCTCTCATCCACGGGAATAAGAGACAAAAAGTTCTCCTTGTAGCGTGGGTCTAACAGTGTTACCAACCAGTAATGATTGTCGGCCAAGATGTTCTTAACGCGAGGGTCACGAGACAGGCAGCTTACCATAAAGTCAGCCATGTGCGCCAGACTCTTAACAGCCAGGACTTCAGTAGCCTGACCAACAAGATGACTGAACATGCTGTCCTCCTCCTCCTCCTCCTCCTCCTCCTCCTCATCTACCCTGTCCTCTGGCCAGCCACGCTGAATCGAGGATATGACTGGTGTGCATGTCATATCCTCAATTTGGCCGGAGAGTTGCTCCATGTCTTCATCCTCCTCCTCGTCATAGTCCTCCACTGCACGTTGTGATGAGACGAGGCTGGGCTGTGTGTTATCACCCACACCCACTACTGTTTCTTGCTGCAACTCATCGCGCTCCGCCTGCAATGCATCATGTTTGTTTTTCAGCAGGGACCGTTTTAGAAGGCAGAGTAGCGGTATGGTGACGCTAATAATGGCGTCATCACCACTCACCATCTTGGTGGAGTCCTCAAAGTTTTGGAGGATGGTACATAGGTCTGACATCCATCTCCACTCCTCAGGTGTTATGTGTGGAGTTTGACCCATTTCCCGACGGCTTAGGTGATGCAGGTACTCAACAACTGCCCTCTTCTGCTCACATATCCTGACCAACATGTGCAGAGTTGAATTCCAACGCGTGGGGACATCACACACCAGTCTGTGAGCCGGAAGATGCAAACGGCGCTGAAAGCCGGCAAGGCCGGCTGAAGCAGTAGGTGACTTTCGAAAATGTGCAGACAGGCGGCGAACTTTTACCAGCAGATCAGACAGCTCTGGGTATGACTTTATAAACCGCTGAACCACGAGGTTGAGCACATGGGCCACGCATGGAACATGTGTCAGCTGGCCTCGCCTCAAAGCCGCCACCAGGTTCCGGCCATTGTCACAAACGACCTTTCCTGGCTTTAGGTTCAGAGGTGTGAGCCAGTGATCTGCCTGCTGTTTCAGAGCTGTCCACAGCTCTTCTGCATTGTGGGGTTTGTCACCTATGCAGATTAGCTTCAGCACAGCCTGTTGCCGCTTCGCCGAGGCAGTGCTGCAGTGCTTCCAGCTTGTGACTGGTGTGGAGGGCACAGTGGATGAGGATGCGCAGGAGGAGGAGGAGGCTGAAGAGCATGACATTCCGGAGCTGTAGAGTGTGGGTGAAACACTGACTGAGGTAGGGCCTGCAAACCTTGGTGTGGGAAGGACGTGTTCCGTCCCTCGCTCAGACTGGGTCCCAGCTTCCACAATATTAACCCAGTGTGCCGTCAACGAGATGTAGCGGCCTTGCCCACAAGCACTTGTCCACGTGTCTGTGGTTAGGTGGACTTTGGGTGAAACAGCGTTGTTCAGGGCACGTGTGATGTTTTGTGACACGTGGTTATGCAACGCGGGGACGGCACACCGGGAGAAATAGTGGCGGCTGGGGACCGAGTAACGTGGGACAGCTGCCGCCATCAGGTCACGGAATGCTTCTGTCTCCACCAGCCTAAAAGGCAACATTTCCAGCGCAAGCAGTCGCGAAATGTTAGCATTTAGAACTGTGGCATGTGGGGTGTTGGCAGTGTATTTGCGCCTGCGTTCAAAGGTTTGCTGAATGGATAACTGAACGCTGCGCTGGGACAAGGACGTGCTTGATGATGGTGTTCTTTCTGCGTAGGTAACTGCAGATGCAGGAGTGGAGGAGGCTTGTTCGCAGGCAGCATGGACAGAGGATTGGCTCGCATGCACAACCAGCGAAGACGTAGCAGTGACATCAGCAAGCACTGCTCCTCGACTCTGTTGTACTTCCCACAAAGTCGGGTGCTTGGCTGACATGTGCCTGATCATGCTGGTGGTGGTCAGGCTGCTAGTTTTGGTACCCCTGCTGATGCTGGCACGGCAGGTGTTGCAAATGGCCTTTTTTGAATCATCTGGATCCAACTTAAAAAACTGCCAGACTCGTGAAGACCTAACATTTGTACAGGCACCTTGTGTCGTCGTGTTGTTACGGGGAACGGTTGCCTGACTTCTGCCTGGGGCCACCACCCTGCTTCTTACTGCCTGTTGTGATGCTACGCCTCCCTCCCCCTGTGCACTGCTGTCCTCGCTCTGCATATCCTCCTGCCAGGTTGGGTCAGTTACTGGATCATCCACCACGTCGTCTTCCTCTTCCGCACCCTGCTCCTCCTCCTGACTTGCTGACAATTGTGTCTCATCATCGTCCACCACTTGTTGAGACACGTTGCCAACTTCGTGAGAACGTGGCTGCTCAAATATTTGGCTATCTGTACAGACGATCTCCTCATGACCCACTTCAATATGAGCTGGCGAGAGGCCAGAATGTGTGAATGGAAACGTGAACAGCTCTTCCGAGTGTCCAAGTGTGGGATCATTAATGTCCGAGGAGGACGTGTACTCAGCCTGGTGGTAGGAAGGAGGATCAGGTTCAGAAATGTGCGGTGCAGTATCACGGCTACTGACACTTGACCGTGTGGAAGACAGAGTGTTTGTGGTGGTGCCAATCTGACTGGAAGCATTATCCGCTATCCAACTAACAACCTGTTGACACTGGTCTTGGTTCAAGAGCGGTGTACTGCTGCGGTCCCCAAGAATTTGGGACAGGACGTGCGAGCGACTAGATGTGGCCCTTTGTTGTGGCGAAATTAGAGCTTGCCCACGACCTCGGCCTCTGCCTGCACCACCATCACGTCCACTTCCTTGTTCCTTGCCAATGCCCTTGCGCATTTTGCAATGCTGTGCACTGCTGACGTGTATATTCACTACTTGTGCGTTATATCAAAGTTTCTGGAAATTGCACACCAGTGCACCTGTACGCTGCCACCAACAGGCACACACGTGCGGTTTTAAAAACCAAGCACGGACGCAATAATAACCTAACACAGGTTTTAGGAGCAAAAATTAAGAACTCTGACACTATCAGCCACTGCTGACTGACGTGTATTATACACTACACTTGTGCGTTATATAATAGTTTGGTAAACGCACACCAGTGCACCTGTACGCTGCCACCAACAGGCACACACGTGCGGTTTTAAAAACCAAGCACGGACGCAATAATAACCTAACACAGGTTTTAGGAGCAAAAATTAAGAACTCTGACACTATCAGCCACTGCTGACTGACGTGTATTATACACTACACTTGTGCGTTATATAATAGTTTGGTAAACGCACACCAGTGCACCTGTACGCTGCCACCAACAGGCACACACGTGCGGTTTTAAAAACCAAGCACGGACGCAATAATAACCTAACACAGGTTTTAGGAGCAAAAATTAAGAACTCTGACACTATCAGCCACTGCTGACTGACGTGTATTATACACTACACTTGTGCGTTATATAATAGTTTGGTAAACGCACACCAGTGCACCTGTACGCTGCCACCAACAGGCACACACGTGCGGTTTTAAAAACCAAGCACGGACGCAATAATAACCTAACACAGGTTTTAGGAGCAAAAATTAAGAACTCTGACACTATCAGCCACTGCTGACTGACGTGTATTATACACTACACTTGTGCGTTATATAATAGTTTGGTAAACGCACACCAGTGCACCTGTACGCTGCCACCAACAGGCACACACGTGCGGTTTTAAAAACCAAGCACGGACGCAATAATAACCTACTAACAGGTTTTTTTGGGGAGCGACAATTACAGTACAGACAAGTCAGACACTATCTGGACTGTTTTACACTGTGTACACCAGCCCCAGATATGAAGGCTGGTATACGGTCACCACTACCCTGCCTGCCTGCCTGCCTGTATACTGCTACAATAGTCCTGACAAGGACTCTTTTGGTCACTAGCCTGTATTCAGACCTGGCTATACCCTGCCTGTATATAGCAACAATAGTCCTGAGAAGGACTCTGCTACTGTACTCCGACCTGGCTATACCCTGCCTGCCTGTATACAACTAGAATAGTCCTGAGAAGGACTTTTGGTCACACTGTTTGCAGCCCTGCAACTGAAAAAGCTATAAAGGGCCGCAAAGCTTTCCCTGAATCAGCGACACTCTCCCTACACTCACTGTCAGAATAGCTGTGAGCAGAGCACAGCGCGCCGGCCGATATAAAGGCTCGGTGACGCTGTGCAGGCCGGCCAATCACTGCAATTCCACAACTAACAGGGCTGTGGCATTGCAGTGGTCTGCCAGCCAATCCCTGCATGAGGGCTGGCTCTCAAAAGAGCGCCAACATGCAGAAATGAAGACCACGAGTAAAGCACGAGTATTGCGAGATTACTCGGTCCCCGCCGAGCAGCCCGAGTACAGTGATACTCGTGCGAGTACCGAGTAGTGACAAGCATGCTCGCTCATCACTAGTTATCTTGCAATCCCGAGATAATCGTCTCCATGCTCCAAATCCATTTTAAAGCCATTTTTAAGGCATTTCGCGCATACATGAAATGAACACATTTTTCTCCAAAACTATAACAGATGCAAGCTTGTCCTGTTTGGTGGAGATGATATTTAATAAAATAAGTAGAAATCCACTAAAAGTTTTGTTTGGTTATCTTGCAATCCCGAGATAATCGTCTCCATGCTCCAAATCCATTTTAAAGCCATTTTTAAGGCATTTCGCGCATACATGAAATGAACACATTTTTCTCCAAAACTATAACAGATGCAAGCTTGTCCTGTTTGGTGGAGATGATATTTAATAAAATAAGTAGAAATCCACTAAAAGTTTTGTTTGGTTATCTTGCAATCCCGAGATAATCGTCTCCATGCTCCAAATCCATTTTAAAGCCATTTTTAAGGCATTTCGCGCATACATGAAATGAACACATTTTTCTCCAAAACTATAACAGATGCAAGCTTGTCCTGTTTGGTGGAGATGATATTTAATAAAATAAGTAGAAATCCACTAAAAGTTTTGTTTGGTTATCTTGCAATCCCGAGATAATCGTCTCCATGCTCCAAATCCATTTTAAAGCCATTTTTAAGGCATTTCGCGCATACATGAAATGAACACATTTTTCTCCAAAACTATAACAGATGCAAGCTTGTCCTGTTTGGTGGAGATGATATTTAATAAAATAAGTAGAAATCCACTAAAAGTTTTGTTTGGTTATCTTGCAATCCCGAGATAATCGTCTCCATGCTCCAAATCCATTTTAAAGCCATTTTTAAGGCATTTCGCGCATACATGAAATGAACACATTTTTCTCCAAAACTATAACAGATGCAAGCTTGTCCTGTTTGGTGGAGATGATATTTAATAAAATAAGTAGAAATCCACTAAAGGTTTTGTTTGGTTATCTTGCAATCCCGAGATAATCGTCTCCATGCTCCAAATCCATTTTAAAGCCATTTTTAAGGCATTTCGCGCATACATGAAATGAACACATTTTTCTCCAAAACTATAACAGATGCAAGCTTGTCCTGTTTGGTGGAGATGATATTTAATAAAATAAGTAGAAATCCACTAAAAGTTTTGTTTGGTTATCTTGCAATCCCGAGATAATCGTCTCCATGCTCCAAATCCATTTTAAAGCCATTTTTAAGGCATTTCGCGCATACATGAAATGAACACATTTTTCTCCAAAACTATAACAGATGCAAGCTTGTCCTGTTTGGTGGAGATGATATTTAATAAAATAAGTAGAAATCCACTAAAAGTTTTGTTTGGTTATCTTGCAATCCCGAGATAATCGTCTCCATGCTCCAAATCCATTTTAAAGCCATTTTTAAGGCATTTCGCGCATACATGAAATGAACACATTTTTCTCCAAAACTATAACAGATGCAAGCTTGTCCTGTTTGGTGGAGATGATATTTAATAAAATAAGTAGAAATCCACTAAAAGTTTTGTTTGGTTATCTTGCAATCCCGAGATAATCGTCTCCATGCTCCAAATCCATTTTAAAGCCATTTTTAAGGCATTTCGCGCATACATGAAATGAACACATTTTTCTCCAAAACTATAACAGATGCAAGCTTGTCCTGTTTGGTGGAGATGATATTTAATAAAATAAGTAGAAATCCACTAAAAGTTTTGTTTGGTTATCTTGCAATCCCGAGATAATCGTCTCCAGGCTCCAAATCCATTTTAAAGCCATTTTTAAGGCATTTCGCGCATACATGAAATGAACACATTTTTCTCCAAAACTATAACAGATGCAAGCTTGTCCTGTTTGGTGGAGATGATATTTAATAAAATAAGTAGAAATCCACTAAAAGTTTTGTTTGGTTATCTTGCAATCCCGAGATAATCGTCTCCATGCTCCAAATCCATTTTAAAGCCATTTTTAAGGCATTTCGCGCATACATGAAATGAACACATTTTTCTCCAAAACTATAACAGATGCAAGCTTGTCCTGTTTGGTGGAGATGATATTTAATAAAATAAGTAGAAATCCACTAAAAGTTTTGTTTGGTTATCTTGCAATCCCGAGATAATCGTCTCCATGCTCCAAATCCATTTTAAAGCCATTTTTAAGGCATTTCGCGCATACATGAAATGAACACATTTTTCTCCAAAACTATAACAGATGCAAGCTTGTCCTGTTTGGTGGAGATGATATTTAATAAAATAAGTAGAAATCCACTAAAAGTTTTGTTTGGTTATCTTGCAATCCCGAGATAATCGTCTCCATGCTCCAAATCCATTTTAAAGCCATTTTTAAGGCATTTCGCGCATACATGAAATGAACACATTTTTCTCCAAAACTATAACAGATGCAAGCTTGTCCTGTTTGGTGGAGATGATATTTAATAAAATAAGTAGAAATCCACTAAAAGTTTTGTTTGGTTATCTTGCAATCCCGAGATAATCGTCTCCATGCTCCAAATCCATTTTAAAGCCATTTTTAAGGCATTTCGCGCATACATGAAATGAACACATTTTTCTCCAAAACTATAACAGATGCAAGCTTGTCCTGTTTGGTGGAGATGATATTTAATAAAATAAGTAGAAATCCACTAAAAGTTTTGTTTGGTTATCTTGCAATCCCGAGATAATCGTCTCCATGCTCCAAATCCATTTTAAAGCCATTTTTAAGGCATTTCGCGCATACATGAAATGAACACATTTTTCTCCAAAACTATAACAGATGCAAGCTTGTCCTGTTTGGTGGAGATGATATTTAATAAAATAAGTAGAAATCCACTAAAAGTTTTGTTTGGTTATCTTGCAATCCCGAGATAATCGTCTCCATGCTCCAAATCCATTTTAAAGCCATTTTTAAGGCATTTCGCGCATACATGAAATGAACACATTTTTCTCCAAAACTATAACAGATGCAAGCTTGTCCTGTTTGGTGGAGATGATATTTAATAAAATAAGTAGAAATCCACTAAAAGTTTTGTTTGGTTATCTTGCAATCCCGAGATAATCGTCTCCATGCTCCAAATCCATTTTAAAGCCATTTTTAAGGCATTTCGCGCATACATGAAATGAACACATTTTTCTCCAAAACTATAACAGATGCAAGCTTGTCCTGTTTGGTGGAGATGATATTTAATAAAATAAGTAGAAATCCACTAAAAGTTTTGTTTGGTTATCTTGCAATCCCGAGATAATCGTCTCCATGCTCCAAATCCATTTTAAAGCCATTTTTAAGGCATTTCGCGCATACATGAAATGAACACATTTTTCTCCAAAACTATAACAGATGCAAGCTTGTCCTGTTTGGTGGAGATGATATTTAATAAAATAAGTAGAAATCCACTAAAAGTTTTGTTTGGTTATCTTGCAATCCCGAGATAATCGTCTCCATGCTCCAAATCCATTTTAAAGCCATTTTTAAGGCATTTCGCGCATACATGAAATGAACACATTTTTCTCCAAAACTATAACAGATGCAAGCTTGTCCTGTTTGGTGGAGATGATATTTAATAAAATAAGTAGAAATCCACTAAAAGTTTTGTTTGGTTATCTTGCAATCCCGAGATAATCGTCTCCATGCTCCAAATCCATTTTAAAGCCATTTTTAAGGCATTTCGCGCATACATGAAATGAACACATTTTTCTCCAAAACTATAACAGATGCAAGCTTGTCCTGTTTGGTGGAGATGATATTTAATAAAATAAGTAGAAATCCACTAAAAGTTTTGTTTGGTTATCTTGCAATCCCGAGATAATCGTCTCCATGCTCCAAATCCATTTTAAAGCCATTTTTAAGGCATTTCGCGCATACATGAAATGAACACATTTTTCTCCAAAACTATAACAGATGCAAGCTTGTCCTGTTTGGTGGAGATGATATTTAAAAAAATAAGTAGAAATCCACTAAAAGTTTTGTTTGGTTATCTTGCAATCCCGAGATAATCGTCTCCATGCTCCAAATCCATTTTAAAGCCATTTTTAAGGCATTTCGCGCATACATGAAATGAACACATTTTTCTCCAAAACTATAACAGATGCAAGCTTGTCCTGTTTGGTGGAGATGATATTTAATAAAATAAGTAGAAATCCACTAAAAGTTTTGTTTGGTTATCTTGCAATCCCGAGATAATCGTCTCCATGCTCCAAATCCATTTTAAAGCCATTTTTAAGGCATTTCGCGCATACATGAAATGAACACATTTTTCTCCAAAACTATAACAGATGCAAGCTTGTCCTGTTTGGTGGAGATGATATTTAATAAAATAAGTAGAAATCCACTAAAAGTTTTGTTTGGTTATCTTGCAATCCCGAGATAATCGTCTCCATGCTCCAAATCCATTTTAAAGCCATTTTTAAGGCATTTCGCGCATACATGAAATGAACACATTTTTCTCCAAAACTATAACAGATGCAAGCTTGTCCTGTTTGGTGGAGATGATATTTAATAAAATAAGTAGAAATCCACTAAAAGTTTTGTTTGGTTATCTTGCAATCCCGAGATAATCGTCTCCATGCTCCAAATCCATTTTAAAGCCATTTTTAAGGCATTTCGCGCATACATGAAATGAACACATTTTTCTCCAAAACTATAACAGATGCAAGCTTGTCCTGTTTGGTGGAGATGATATTTAATAAAATAAGTAGAAATCCACTAAAAGTTTTGTTTGGTTATCTTGCAATCCCGAGATAATCGTCTCCATGCTCCAAATCCATTTTAAAGCCATTTTTAAGGCATTTCGCGCATACATGAAATGAACACATTTTTCTCCAAAACTATAACAGATGCAAGCTTGTCCTGTTTGGTGGAGATGATATTTAATAAAATAAGTAGAAATCCACTAAAAGTTTTGTTTGGTTATCTTGCAATCCCGAGATAATCGTCTCCATGCTCCAAATCCATTTTAAAGCCATTTTTAAGGCATTTCGCGCATACATGAAATGAACACATTTTTCTCCAAAACTATAACAGATGCAAGCTTGTCCTGTTTGGTGGAGATGATATTTAATAAAATAAGTAGAAATCCACTAAAAGTTTTGTTTGGTTATCTTGCAATCCCGAGATAATCGTCTCCATGCTCCAAATCCATTTTAAAGCCATTTTTAAGGCATTTCGCGCATACATGAAATGAACACATTTTTCTCCAAAACTATAACAGATGCAAGCTTGTCCTGTTTGGTGGAGATGATATTTAATAAAATAAGTAGAAATCCACTAAAAGTTTTGTTTGGTTATCTTGCAATCCCGAGATAATCGTCTCCATGCTCCAAATCCATTTTAAAGCCATTTTTAAGGCATTTCGCGCATACATGAAATGAACACATTTTTCTCCAAAACTATAACAGATGCAAGCTTGTCCTGTTTGGTGGAGATGATATTTAATAAAATAAGTAGAAATCCACTAAAAGTTTTGTTTGGTTATCTTGCAATCCCGAGATAATCGTCTCCATGCTCCAAATCTATTTTAAAGCCATTTTTAAGGCATTTCGCGCATACATGAAATGAACACATTTTTCTCCAAAACTATAACAGATGCAAGCTTGTCCTGTTTGGTGGAGATGATATTTAATAAAATAAGTAGAAATCCAGTAAAAGTTTTGTTTGGTTATCTTGCAATCCCGAGATAATCGTCTCCATGCTCCAAATCCATTTTAAAGCCATTTTTAAGGCATTTCGCGCATACATGAAATGAACACATTTTTCTCCAAAACTATAACAGATGCAAGCTTGTCCTGTTTGGTGGAGATGATATTTAATAAAATAAGTAGAAATCCACTAAAAGTTTTGTTTGGTTATCTTGCAATCCCGAGATAATCGTCTCCATGCTCCAAATCCATTTTAAAGCCATTTTTAAGGCATTTCGCGCATACATGAAATGAACACATTTTTCTCCAAAACTATAACAGATGCAAGCTTGTCCTGTTTGGTGGAGATGATATTTAATAAAATAAGTAGAAATCCACTAAAAGTTTTGTTTGGTTATCTTGCAATCCCGAGATAATCGTCTCCATGCTCCAAATCCATTTTAAAGCCATTTTTAAGGCATTTCGCGCATACATGAAATGAACACATTTTTCTCCAAAACTATAACAGATGCAAGCTTGTCCTGTTTGGTGGAGATGATATTTAATAAAAATAAGTAGAAATCCACTAAAAGTTTTGTTTGGTTATCTTGCAATCCCGAGATAATCGTCTCCATGCTCCAAATCCATTTTAAAGCCATTTTTAAGGCATTTCGCGCATACATGAAATGAACACATTTTTCTCCAAAACTATAACAGATGCAAGCTTGTCCTGTTTGGTGGAGATGATATTTAATAAAATAAGTAGAAATCCACTAAAAGTTTTGTTTGGTTATCTTGCAATCCCGAGATAATCGTCTCCATGCTCCAAATCCATTTTAAAGCCATTTTTAAGGCATTTCGCGCATACATGAAATGAACACATTTTTCTCCAAAACTATAACAGATGCAAGCTTGTCCTGTTTGGTGGAGATGATATTTAATAAAATAAGTAGAAATCCACTAAAAGTTTTGTTTGGTTATCTTGCAATCCCGAGATAATCGTCTCCATGCTCCAAATCCATTTTAAAGCCATTTTTAAGGCATTTCGCGCATACATGAAATGAACACATTTTTCTCCAAAACTATAACAGATGCAAGCTTGTCCTGTTTGGTGGAGATGATATTTAATAAAATAAGTAGAAATCCACTAAAAGTTTTGTTTGGTTATCTTGCAATCCCGAGATAATCGTCTCCATGCTCCAAATCCATTTTAAAGCCATTTTTAAGGCATTTCGCGCATACATGAAATGAACACATTTTTCTCCAAAACTATAACAGATGCAAGCTTGTCCTGTTTGGTGGAGATGATATTTAATAAAATAAGTAGAAATCCACTAAAAGTTTTGTTTGGTTATCTTGCAATCCCGAGATAATCGTCTCCATGCTCCAAATCCATTTTAAAGCCATTTTTAAGGCATTTCGCGCATACATGAAATGAACACATTTTTCTCCAAAACTATAACAGATGCAAGCTTGTCCTGTTTGGTGGAGATGATATTTAATAAAATAAGTAGAAATCCACTAAAAGTTTTGTTTGGTTATCTTGCAATCCCGAGATAATCGTCTCCATGCTCCAAATCCATGGATAGAGACGTGCATGAGGGCCTCAAAACATTAAGTGTCCATTGTCAGGAAGTGGGTCTTTTGTAGTATAGCCCTTTGGCAGGGCAGCCAAAAATTGGGAGGCTCCACGTTGTCCCTGGATAGAGACGTGCATGAGGGCCTCAAAACATTAAGTGTCCATTGTCAGGAAGTGGGTGTATTATAGTATAGCCCTTAGGCAGGGCAGCCAAAAATTGGGAGGCTCCACGTTGTCCCTGGATAGAGACGTGCATGAGGGCCTCAAAACATTAAGTGTCCATTGTCAGGAAGTGGGTCTTTTGTAGTATAGCCCTTTGGCAGGGCAGCCAAAAATTGGGAGGCTCCACGTTGTCCCTGGATAGAGACGTGCATGAGGGCCTCAAAACATTAAGTGTCCATTGTCAGGAAGTGGGTGTATTATAGTATAGCCCTTTGGCAGGGCAGCCAAAAATTGGGAGGCTCCACGTTGTCCCTGCATAGAGACGTGCATGAGGGCCTCAAAACATTGTTCCCATTGCAAAGGAGCGGGTCTCCTGTCGTTGTAATGTCCATTCTGCAAAGAATGGGCGAAAAAATTTACCACTGGGGGTATACCTGAAACAAAGGCCTAACTCTTGTAACGGTCATCATGGTGGCGCATGAGGAGAAGGAGGAGCAGTCCAGCGATTATCCAAAGTCCAGAAGTGTGTACCCATGGGTGACTGGAGGTACATGGCAAATTCCCGTTACAAACTTTAAATTCCGCTCTCATTTGCTGGTGGTGTGGTGAAGTGTGGCCCAATCCAACCCTTGTTCATCTTGATCAGAGTCAGCCTGTCAGCATTTTCAGTTGACAGGCGGGTGCGTTTATCTGTAATGATTCCACCTGCGGCACTAAAAACACGCTCTGACAAAACGCTAGCGGCAGGGCAGGCCAGGACTTCCAAGGCGTAGAGAGCCAATTCATGCCACGTGTCCACCTTGGATACCCAATAATTGTAAGGCACAGAGGAATGTCGGAGTACAGTTGTTCGATCTGCAAGGTACTCCTTGAGCATCTGGGCAAACTTAGGATTTCTTGTGGCACTACCCCGCACCTCAGGGGCTGTGGTACGTGAGGGGCTGAGAAAACTGTCCCACATCTTAAAGACTGTTCCCCTATCTCTGGCGGATTGGACTTGTGCCTCTCTCGGCTGTACGCCTTGGTTGTCCACTGATTCCTGACCTATGCCGCTAGCGTTTTGTGAGGGGAATGCTTTGCCTACTTCCGTGACTATGGCCTTCCGGAACTGCTGCATTTTGGTTGACCTCTCCGCCTCGGGAATAAGAGACATAAAGTTCTCCTTGTAGCGTGGGTCTAACAGTGTTACCAACCAGTAATGATTGTCGGCCAAGATGTTCTTAAAGCGAGGGTCACGAGACAGGCAGCTTACCATAAAGTCAGCCATGTGCGCCAGACTCTTAACAGCCAGGACTTCAGTAGCCTGACCAACACGTTGACTGAACATGCTGTCCTCCTCCTCCTCCTCCTCCTCCTCATCTACCCTGTCCTCTGGCCAGCCACGCTGAACCGAGGATATGACTGGTGTGCATGTCATATCCTCAATTTGGCCGGAGATTTGCTCCATGTCTTCATCCTCCTCCTCGTCATAGTCCTCCACTGCACGTTGTGATGAGACGAGGCTGGGCTGTGTGTTATCACCCACACCCACTACTGTTTCTTGCTGCAACTCATCGCGCTCCGCCTGCAATGCATCATGTTTGGTTTTGAGCAGAGACCGTTTTAGAAGGCAGAGTAGCGGTATGGTGACGCTAATAATGGCGTCATCTTATACCTTTATGATGTTATTGTTTATTCTAAAGCAAACAAGATTTTAGGGTGTATAAAAAGGGAGATTAGATCCGGTGATCCCAACGTATTGTTAACCCTCTATAAATCACTTGAAGATTTCCGCTTCAAAGGCAGTGCCTTGATCTGTGAGGACTCTCTCTGAGTAGCCATGAGGTCTGCATAAGTGTGCTTGGAAGACCTTCGCTGCAGTATGGGCCATTAGATCTTTGACTTGTACCACAACCATAAATCTCGAGTAGTTGTCTACCATCGTAAGTGCATACGTGAGCTCACCTCGATATTCTGCAACAAAACTCCCTTTTTCGATTTCAGTTTCAGCAAACACTCCTCTTCCTGTAGAAAATATTTATCATTACCTAAGACAGTCATTCTAATGCATGACAATATTAAGGCAATTTAGTTAAAACTTGTTTTAACTCACCTTTAAGGGGATTGATGTATTTCATGGTCAATCCAGGTTTGTCAGTGATGGCACTGACATAATGTATGGCGTCTTTTTCGGGCGTTATCCTTTGCCTTTTCATTGTGAAAATCCAGTTGCCTATATCAAAGCAAATTCTACTACTTGTAAAGTATGCAGAAAATGAAATGTAGAACATATAACATCAACTACTTAGGAACGCATCATAGGTTAGTACTTAAAAGGATATTGTCATGTTCTAGTCATAATGCAAGCTGGACATTTTTCATGTTACCCTGTAATCGCCGGCCTGTTCTAATGCTCACAAGCCAAGATATAGGCTCAGCTGCTAAGGCTTCCCTCTGCCTTCTGAATGAAAATTGAATATGTCTGGCTCACTGTGTATATAGCAGGTGCTCAGAAAAAATAAGAGTCAATTCAATAGAAATAGCTCTGGCACACTATAGTGATCAATAACGTAAGAAAAGAACTCTTAGAATGCTGAAAATTCTTTATTTGTGCAAAAGGATAATTCATCCAACGTTTCGAGCTTGTTTTTAGGTCTTTATCAAGGATAAAGTTATCTAAGATCATAAAGGGTTACAAAACCATATAAACACGTAATTAGTACATAGTACAACATAACAGTACAATATATTGCTACTTGAGAGTACAATGGGTCAAATGACCATGATGCACATACAAAAAAATTTTCCAAAGCCATAGTGAAAACATTTGTACTGAGGAAAGAAAATTTCCACATGACCTATCTGGAGAAACATTCTGGATCAAACAACCAAAAATAGTCAAGCAGGTAAATACACACCTATATGGATAACAGGATGATATGTGTTCAATTGTATAGCGTCATTGCCATTAAGGTACAAATGGAAAACTTGCAATCCTATATAGTGAAGGAAATGAACACATATCATATCAAAGAACACAGGAACATGGGTGTGAGAAAAACCTCAATGTTTATACTTTGTTCTTTATAATGGTGTGAACATGTATATGTCTCAGTACCTTATGAACTTGAGAATTCTAGTGAGTAGATGATGAAAGCCTATTCCAGAACTGGAATCGGTAAATAATTGTAGGTGGAATCTAAATGAAAAGATGGTACAAGTGTTATCATGACACGTGGGCTATAACACAATGGACCGTGTGACAAAGAAGAAAGGAGAGAAAGAAGAGGAAGAAAATGGAACTACCTGTAACATTACGTGATAGTCACTGGTAAGTATCACTTGACAATTCAGGTGAAAAAGGATTCCTTTATTAAAGGGTTCTCAGTCGCCTCAGGATCATGAAATACTAGGGTAAATGATATGAGAATGGGTAAGAAGCACCACTAAAGGAAATATGAGATGCAGGACATATATCTATAAACCCCTGAACTACATGATAGAAATAAAAAGAAGAAAAAAGAAAAAAAAGAAGAAAGAAGAAGAACACATAGAATGCGGAAAGAGAATGGGTACAACTACCTGAGTTACTGCAGGGAGGCCCCTGGTAGGTATTGTGAGGGTTAGTGGAATTCCTTCACTGAAGGGTTCTCAGTTGCCTCAGGTTCGTGAAAAATGCTATAGACAAATAATGCCCGGAGAAAAGGGGTTCATATACAGCGAATAATGGTAATACAAGGTACATGTGTCCCATGTAATAGTATAAATATATATATATGCTCTACACCAGAAATAGAAAGTAGTCCCTCTGCCTTCTGTCTAGGTGCCCTGAGTTATGTCCTGTAAACTGTCACAGTGACCTAGACACACATGTGTAGTAGGGGAATATCCCTGCTG
The DNA here is from genome assembly GCF_048569485.1 of Anomaloglossus baeobatrachus. NCBI lineage: Eukaryota > Metazoa > Chordata > Amphibia > Anura > Aromobatidae > Anomaloglossus > Anomaloglossus baeobatrachus. Next base: position 271,997 of record NW_027442066.1, on the reverse strand, counting down.
AGATGCCAGTGCTAGAGCACTCGTTTGCTGTGGAGTTGAACGCTATGTGAGTAGTTCTTACCTTCAATGAGCAGAAGTCTCTTTTTTCAGATTTCAATATCTCTGTGGGTATCTGGCAGAAATATGGAATACTCTTTACTGCTAAGACCCTGTACACCACTCCCACTAAAGGGGGCTTTACACGCTGCGACATCGCTAATGCGGAGTCGTTGGGGTCACGGAATTTGTGACGCACATCCGGCCGCATTAGCGATGTTGCTGCGTGTGATACCGATGAGCGATTTTGCATCGTTGCAAAAACGTGCAAAATCGCTCATCGGTGACATGGGTCTCCATTCTCGATTATCGTTACTGCAGCAGTAACGATGTAGTTCGTCGCTCCTGCGGTAGCACACATCGCTCCGTGTGACACCGCAGAAACGAGGAACCTCTCCTTACCTGCCTCCCAGCCGCTATGAGGAAGGAAGGAGGTGGGCGGGATGTTCCGGCCACTCATCTCCGCCCCTCCGCTGCTATTGGGCCGTCGCTCAGTGACGTCGCTGTGACGCCGCACGGACCGCCCCCTTAGAAAGGAGGCGGTTCGCCGGACACAGCGACGTCGCCGGGCAGGTAAGTATGTGTGACGGGTCTGGTCGGTGTTGTGCGGCATGGGCAACGATTTGCCCGTGTCGCGCAACAGATGGGGGCAGGTACCCACACTAGCGATATCGGGACCGATATCGCAGTGTGTAAAGTAGCCTTTAGTCACATGACCAAGACTGTATCTGTGTCCCTACAACACACTTGAGACAAATGTGTGTGTGAGCCTGCATTGTGGGGTATATATAATATATTATAGAGCTGGGAAGGATCATTCTAAGCAGTGAGCTGTTCCAGTATTTGTAGGAAAATACCCAGTAGAAGCATCAAACACAGCACCAATACCTCCCATCAGTATTCCACCACAGTGCCATGTAACCCATGCCCTACACTCCCATCTACACCAATATTATACAGGCACAAACTAGTATATCTGACTAAAAGCCCCCAAAATATGAAGAACGGCCTATAGTTGAGTGTGGATATAAAATCTATGTGAGCAGAGCTAGAATAGAAATCACTGATCGCATTGAAGTCATTCTGACCATAAATCACCATGATATCAAGGTGAGGAGTTGTGTGTTACTGCTGGGAGGAAAGGGTTAACAGTGGAATATTAAGGTGCATTTCTGTGTGCAGTGTTACTAGTCAATGTAACAATTCAGTATGAGCTGCTCTTGGTGCCGGGGGAGGGAGATGCTCTCCTGAGCAAGATAGATGGGGAATGAACATGATATCTATATAGTGTAAGGCAGGGGGTCTCAAACCAGGTGATCATGTCTGATCAACTGGTTACATTATGTCTGATTACCTTGTCTAACAGTTTTTTCTCCCCTTTCTTTACCTTCCAGGTTCCCATAGTCACGTGAAATATCCCTGTTGCACTTGATTACGGCTCACTATTCACTATAGGATGTCTTATATCTAACATCACACTCTCACCCATCAGCACTCTATAGGTTTGTATAAGGTATGCGCTTACACATCCGGTCCTCCATAGGTATTTCCACTTATGTAACACTATCCCTATGATCACTCATAACTCATACCCTTGTAGTCAATTACAGCCTCCTCTCTCCCCCCTCCCCTTCTCCCTTTCCATCTATAATTTTGCCAGTACAATATTAGTTTACATTAGGCACACACTCACATATTCCTTTCCTTAGTGATTTATTGTAATTCACATTCACATACAATTCTCTATGCCTGCCCCATTACTACATTCATACCTACTTGACCCTATCCTGATACCCCTTGTCTCACCTTGTTGGTCCCTACACCTGTTATCATGTCCTTTCCTGTGTCTGTCTTGTCACACAACACATTTTAGCATATAACTTGTGCTCCTTATTACCTGTCCTGCCTATTAGAATTATGTCCATTATGTCCATGCATGGCCCAATGAATCAAGTCTGTACTTCATATTCATGGTTTAAGCCTTTGGGTTCCAATGTGCCCAGAGTATATATCCAGAAAGATTCCCTTTCTTTGAGCTTCCTAATTCTATTGCCTCCTCTGCGTATGGCTTGGACATGTTCGATGACTTGGAATCTTAATTGGATCACTGTGTGATTATGCGTCACAAAATGGTGTGGGACTGGTAATAGAATCTGCTTACAATGTATTGTTGACTTGTGTTTAGCTCAAAGAAAGAGAATCTTTCTGGATATGTACTCTGGGCACATTAGAACCCAAGGGCTTAAACCGTGAATATGAAGTAAAGACTTGATTCATTGGGCCGTGCACCATGTCACCAAGTGTCCAATTGCATTGTCCAATGGCTCACAATGGTTATGCGTTTTCATTGGATGGATAATCGAAGCCATGTTTTTTTCCTTTCTGTTGGGTTTGTTGTGTGAGTAGCCTATAGGATTAAGTTGGTTACCGCAGGCAGTGGATTTAACTTCCTGTCTTTGGTCCAGTGGTAGATGGATTGTCTGGTCTATGAGCTGTTATTGGTTTGAATGCAGGTGAATGCCCATGGGCTGCTTATGACTGTGTAAAATAGTATTGATTCATGATGGATTTCAGACTACATGTAGATATCTTCAGTCTTTCTATCCACATCATTTAAATGAACATTATCCATGCAGCTTGAAATCCATCCAATAAGAGAAGCAACCTTGTACAACCAATCTGATAAGGGCACAGTATATCCTAAGGGAAGGTTATGGCTATAAAAGGGGACTTCTTGGAGTCACCAGGTTGTTGATGGATGTTGCATGATCTAGTCTAAGCTCTTAGGAGCTGGCTAGGGGATCAGAACCAGGATGCCTTGTGGACTCGGTCTAGGGACTTTGGCTTCAACTAGAGGATCACTTGGCTACATGGCTTCAATCTAGGGGCTCCAATTCCGATTGGAGATCATAACCGCAATCTAGGGATTTCGACTCCGGCTGCCAGGATTATACCATATCATCATACCAGAGACTACTTAAGGAAGAAACCCAGGTTGGACAATTTTGTCACCTGGCTACAGACTTTGCAGACCTCAGCCAGCTTCCTAAATCTGGCGCTATTCTATTGTCGGTGGGTGCCCGACAAATTACACAGCTATGTAAAATTTTGGTTTATGAAACTTCAAATCCAGTGACTGATTATTATGTTTTCTAATGTCCTGATTTAAAAAAAAAAATAAATATTTTTTTTTAACCATCAAATATTGATTTTGTACAATCCATGTGTGAAGTTACATACAAGTGACATGAACAAGAAAAATACTTATTGTAACCAAAAATATTCACAATTTTATATATAAAATACATTTATTTATTGTACAGTCATTCTGCAACTTTATTAGAAATTTATTCTTGCACTTTTTCCTTTTCTCTAGATCCCCCTTTTCTCTTATAGAAGGCCTGTGGATCTTCTCTGTGAAGCATCCGGCAATCATGTTCACGTTTCATTTACTTTGGTATCGTCGTTCCATCTCCTTGATATTCCGATGAAAACCTTCTTGTTCTTCCCACCAGCACCAAGGTTTTCAGACAAGTAGTCCAAATAGGAATGTAAAAAATGTAACTTCAAATTCATTAGACAACCCAAGGCTTTGAAACGTTTCAGCATGTTCTCCACGATGGACTTAAATTTTGATTCTTTGTTGTTACCTAGAAACGTATTTATTGCTTCTTTCAAAGAGTCCCAAGCCCTTTTTTCAACAGTTTTCATTATTGTTTAAAACACGTCATCCTTCATTCATGGGTTTCTGAATATCCGAACCCACAAAAATGCTTTTGTGCTGCCCCTGTGCCAGCAGCCGCCGTTGGTCGGATCCAGACCTTCTAAGAGAGTGGCTCGACCCGGGGGTCTCGCGGACATGTCGAATAAAAGGAGGAATGTAGGTGTATGGGCTAGGCCGTATTAAGTTTGTGACGCCACCAACGGTGTGTGGTGAGGTGGGACACCACCGCTGCCGTTATGGGATACCCGGGAGAGATGTAGTGGCAGCTGGATGTTAACCCCTCCGTGTGTAGGGATGATTGCCCCGGGGCCCAGTGTCTTTGTGCAGGGTATGGTGATGGCAAGGGCCGGCGCGCCTGAGCAAGCAGGGGGATGTTTGGTTACTCACAGTAAATGAATCACACGAGTCTTTCGGTAAACCAAAGGTGCTGGTGGCCTGCCGCCCCGGCCGGTTGCATTCAGATCCCCCACCCAGGCTGGTGGTCGCTGTCCTTTACTCTGCACTTGTTTTTGTGTATGGTGGACTGCCTGGTCTGGAACTCAGGAGTCCGCTCCCGGCTGGATATGGCCTAAGGAGCCGTGCCCGCAGGCGCTGGCCCGTGGGATCTAAGGGCCCTGGCGGTGGCCTTATCCCTATCAGTGGGCTGTTGTCTTCTTTGAGGGACTTTAGGTGGGATAGGACCTATAATCCTGCCCTCAATCATTTAATTAGCTAGGCCGCTGTTTTCGGTCCTGGCTTCAGGGTCCTAGGTGACTAGGGTTTCAGGTCGGCTGTGTGTTTCCTAAGTGAGGAAAGGTGTTGTGCGGGGGCCTATCTGTAACTACCTGGTTTTGCCAGGGCATCACACCTTCCTTCAGACTTGATTCTGACAGTCCCTGAAACTTGGTACACAGGTACTTAAACATCTCTCCTTCTTTCAGTAGCGCTTTCACAAACAGCTTCATCAGTCCAAGCTTACAGTGGAGTGGTGGCAAGAGAACTTTAGGTGGGATCAACTAAGCTTTATGCAACAATGTTCTTGAGTCCCGGTTACAAAGATGTTCTTGTTGGCCAATTTTTTTTGCTCCAGTGAAGAGTCCTAACCTGGCTTTCCAATTCACACAAAAAGCATGTGTTCTGCCTTCTTTTACGTAATGCTGTGAATCTCTAGCATACAGCTAAACCCTAGTTCACATTTCAAATAAACAGACTGTGGAGTTCAATAGCCTTGATTTATTAGCTGGTAACGTGAACTTGATTGCAGTATACATGGAATATACAGTGAATATAGGAATATCCAAGATGCAGTTGAAGACAGAATACGGTATATCCAAGATACTGTTTTATACGGGTAAAAACTATAACAAGAAAATGATTACAGTCAGTACAGTGTTAATACAGAGTTAACATAGCATAACAGTACATGAGATGCAGTTCTTACGAGAATGTAGGTGAAAGGTCACTGCATCTGCAATACATAGAAATCTTATCTAGACAAACAAGACAGGGATGACACTAAAGGTGTAGAAGTACAATGTACAATGCATTTACTACACTCTTCCATCTAGGATTCTATCACTAACACATGTAATTTGCTTTGCTCACCGGATTACACTAGGCAGGGGTGAATGTACAGAGAGGTAAGTCGGCATGTCCTTTCCTGACAAATCCAAAGAGAAAATGGCTGCAGGCTTCTTCTCAGCTCAGGGAGGCATTCCTTACCCAGAATACATTTAGCTTAAAGGGAAACTCAGCAATTCAAAAGAATAACAATGACCTCTAGGGGTTGTAACAGAAATTTTAATGAATGACTATTAGCAGGCTGCCATGAGGCAGAACAGCATGGGTATTTAATATATCCTCCTTGCTGCCCAAGAAGCAATGAGAACATTTTTAGACCACCACATATTGACCATCCATGCTCCTTGTAGTTAAGTTTCTTGAGAATAAAGTCTAAATTCTCACAGCTTTCTTCCAAGTGCATAGCATGTGTGACGCCCTGGACTAGCCAGGTAGTCACAAACACAAAATCACACACACCCCCTCCCCTGGATAGTCTACATCAGTCACACAAAATCCTTGTTGCCTCCTCCAGGGTCTGATGTCCACACCAGGTGGGGCGGAGCCAGGCGGTTGGCCCCACCCACCGAGGAGTTCACAGGCCTGGAGGCGGGAAAAAGCAGTTAGTTTAGTTTTGTAGTGGAAAGTGAGAGGACAGAAACTGTTAGTGTCTGGGTAGGAGCCCAGGCACTGTCAGCAAGGTCGGCAGACGGTGGTGGCCGTCTGCAGGAGGTGGTACAAGTCAGCTGAACCGTAGGACCGGGGACGGGCGGTGACCCGAAGGGAACTGAACCGGTGAGCGGATCTGTACCAAGCACAAAGGCAGGGCCATTGGACCCTGACCAGGCTAGGAGCCGCCGACAATGGTCAAATCCGAGAGTGACCGGAATCCCAGGGGTTCCCTAACACCCAAGACCCGACAGAAGGCAACCGTCCACACCGTGAGGATAAAAAGCCACCGCCATAGGCTAGAGATCCAAGGGCCAGCGCCTGCGGGCAAACGGGCTCCCTCGGTACGTACACCCCAGCCATCCAGCCTCCCCGTACCGCCACCGGGCCCCGGGATCACCAACCCCTACCCACGGAGGGGGAACCAACATCCTAGCTGCTCCCTGCCATCGCTCCCGGGATCCCCGTCACCAGCAGTGGTGGTGCCCATTATCACCACGACCTGTGGGTGACGTCACTAACTATCTCCCCAAACAAACCACCCCCTTTTCACTCGTGGGCGAGGAGCGCTGCTCGAGTCCCCGGATCTGGCCCTCCGCTCGAGCCACCGAGCAGCAGCAGCAGCAGAAGTCCCCGAACCCGAGCGTAGCGTGCGTGGCCCCTCTGCCCGCGACACATGCCCTACACACACTGAAGAATACTTACTGCCATTGAGCAGTAGCACAGCTTTCAGACTTTTTGGATGAAACAATGACGTGTCTCCACTCGCTCACATTGTACTTAATGTTACATTTTCCATCAGCACAGGAACATCGCTTGAATACACTAGAGCACCATCTTCAGAAAAGTATGGAGGGAATCTTTTCAGAATTCTAACCTTTTGGAAACCTATTGTCACGCTCTCCGGGTCCCCTGCTCTGCCCCCCGGCTCACCTGCCACGCTCCCCGGCTTCCCTGCTTCGCTCCCCGGCTCCTCTGGCAGACATCCCCCGCTCCACGGTCTCCAGCCTCCACCACCTGCGGTCCCCAGGCGGCCCGGTCCCCACTCCCGGCGCCCGTCGGCAGCCCTGCTCCAGGCCGGCTCCCCTGCTTCCTATACACCGCTCCCTGCCCTGGCTTCTGGCACCCGGGCCTCGCGCATGCGCATTAGGGCGCGCGCGCGGTCATTGACCCTCTCTTAAAGGGCCAGCGTCCACTGACAGGAAATTGAACACACAGGTACAGGGTATAAAGGGGTTTAATGTCCAAGTGGGCGGGGCCTGTTCTTCGTGTTTCCTAAGCTAGGAGTCAGGTCTCCTTGTGTCTCTGTGATATACTTACCTATCTCTCTTCTAGAGCCGCTCCTGCCTCGCCATCCGGTCCTGCCGATTCCCGAACCCCGAACGCTGACTATCTGCCATCCCGTCAGTCCGTACCATCTCTGATCCCTGTGGTGACCCGTCCTCTCGCTCCATCGGTTCCGGACTCTGCCTGACATCTCGGCCTCCGAACCTGAGCTCCGTCACCCGGACTACCATCAGTGACTCCGTGGTCCCAGGGACTTCTCCATTCCACTCTTTTGCACGGACTGTCCTGCTACCCGTAGTGCTCCGGCTACCGGACCCCTTGCCTTCATTAAGGTGTTCGGCCCAGTGGATCCACCTCCTGGGTCTGCCCGTCCACCTGGCCCTAACACCTATAGAATCAGTGTTTGTGAAAAAACTGTACGTGATGATATTTTTTCAATATTTTTACTGAGTCCAATGATCAAAAGTATGAAAAAAATCACATCTTTCAAAAATTTTTACCCTTGGAAACCTGTGTTATTATTACTATGCACGAGCCCTAAATTGTCTGAAAAACAACAAATATGCTGGTTGGATAGACCTTGACCCAACAATTCAACGGCCACAATTAAGGAGAAAAGTGCTAAGAGAGTTAAATTTGCCCCTGAAATAACCCATGATACGGGCCAAGGAGGGACACACCATTTTGATCCGAAAATAGCCCAACACCATGAGAGACGGGCAAATCCGTGAAAAGACAAAGTTCCAAGCTACAACTGACGCAGGATCTACAGCACATACGCCCATTGTAATTGTTCATGATTTCCGGCCACTACGCATTTCAGCCTTCAGGGACCTGGTAATTCGAATGCTATGTCCAGGAGTAGAGATGAGCGAACCGGTCCCGGTTCGGCTCGAGGTCGGTTCGCCGAACGGAGCTCCCGTTCGAGTTCGGCTCGTCGAACGTTCGACGAACCGAACTCGAGCCAATAGGAAACAATGGCAGGCAATCACAAACACAGTAAAACACCTAGAAAACACCCTCAAAGGTGTCCAAAAGGTGACAAACAACTCACAACACAACACAAACACATGGGAAAGTGACAAGGACATATACTCATGCGAAAACAAAACAGCTGGACAAGGAAAAAGAGGAGGACACACAGATATAGGCATGGCACGCCATTCTAAAATCATGTAAAACACCGCAAGGTGACTCCAAGCGGAGTCTCCCTTTTTTCCAAAAATTGGGCCCCACACACACCCACCCATTCAGTGGCAGCAGTTGTGCCCCAGTTGTACACTTCACAGCTACATTTGCATCAAGCACATTCAAAAATACGCTATTCTTAACCGTCCCCAGGATGACACCGGGGTAGGTAGCAAAGTCTTTCCTGATCCCAGCTCTGTTCATCTTGGCTTCAAGCACATTCAAAAATACGCCATTCTTATCCGTCCCCAGGATGACACCGGGGTAGGTAGATAAAGTTTTTGCTGACCATGACTTGTTCATCTTGGCTTCTTTTAAAAACACAGCAAGCAAGGGTTACTCCAAGCGGAGTCTCCCTTTTTTCCAAAAATTGGGCCACACAGACACCCACCCCATCAGTGGCAGCACTTGGGCCCTAGTTGCAAACAGGATGTTTTGATTTGCATCAAGCACATTCAAAAATACGCCATAATTAACCGTCCCCAGGATGACACCGGGGTAGGTAGCAAAGTCTTTCCTGATCCCAGCTCTGTTCATCTTGGCTTCTTTTAAAAACACAGCAAGCAAGGGTTACTCCAAGCGGAGTCTCCCTTTTTTCCAAAAATTGGGCCACACAGACACCCACCCCATCAGTGGCAGCACTTGGGCCCTAGTTGCAAACAGGATGTTTTGATTTGCATCAAGCACATTCAAAAATACGCCATAATTAACCGTCCCCAGGATGACACCGGGGTAGGTAGCAAAGTCTTTCCTGATCCCAGCTCTGTTCATCTTGGCTTCTTTTAAAAACACAGCAAGCAAGGGTTACTCCAAGCGGAGTCTCCCTTTTTTCCAAAAATTGGGCCACACAGACACCCACCCCATCAGTGGCAGCACTTGGGCCCTAGTTGCAAACAGGATGTTTTGATTTGCATCAAGCACATTCAAAAATACGCCATTCTTATCCGTCCCCAGGATGACACCGGGGTAGGTAGATAAAGTCTTTGCTGACCCATGACTTGTTCATCTTGGCTTCTTTTAAAAACACAGCAAGCAAGGGTTACTCCAAGCGGAGTCTCCCTTTTTTCCAAAAATTGGGCCACACAGACACCCACCCCATCAGTGGCAGCACTTGGGCCCTAGTTGCAAACAGGATGTTTTGATTTGCATCAAGCACATTCCAAAATTCGCCATAATTAACCGTCCCCAGGATGACACCGGGGTAGGTAGCAAAGTCTTTCCTGATCCCAGCTCTGTTCATCTTGGCTTCTTTAAAAACACAGCAAGCAAGGGTTACTCCAAGCGGAGTCTCCCTTTTTTCCAAAAATTGGGCCACACAGACACCCACCCCATCAGTGGCAGCACTTGGGCCCTAGTTGCAAACAGGATGTTTTGATTTGCATCAAGCACATTCAAAAATACGCCATAATTAACCGTCCCCAGGATGACACCGGGGTAGGTAGCAAAGTCTTTCCTGATCCCAGCTCTGTTCATCTTGGCTTCTTTTAAAAACACAGCAAGCAAGGGTTACTCCAAGCGGAGTCTCCCTTTTTTCCAAAAATTGGGCCACACAGACACCCACCCCATCAGTGGCAGCACTTGGGCCCTAGTTGCAAACAGGATGTTTTGATTTGCATCAAGCACATTCAAAAATACGCCATAATTAACCGTCCCCAGGATGACACCGGGGTAGGTAGCAAAGTCTTTCCTGATCCCAGCTCTGTTCATCTTGGCTTCTTTTAAAAACACAGCAAGCAAGGGTTACTCCAAGCGGAGTCTCCCTTTTTTCCAAAAATTGGGCCCCACACACACCCACCCCTTCAGTGGCAGCAGTTGTGCCCCAGTTGTACACTTCACAGCTACATTTGCATCAAGCACATTCAAAAATACGCTATTCTTAACCGTCCCCAGGATGACACCGGGGTAGGTAGCAAAGTCTTTCCTGATCCCAGCTCTGTTCATCTTGGCTTCTTTTAAAAACACAGCAAGCAAGGGTTACTCCAAGCGGAGTCTCCCTTTTTTCCAAAAATTGGGCCACACAGACACCCACCCCATCAGTGGCAGCACTTGGGCCCTAGTTGCAAACAGGATGTTTTGATTTGCATCAAGCACATTCAAAAATACGCCATAATTAACCGTCCCCAGGATGACACCGGGGTAGGTAGCAAAGTCTTTCCTGATCCCAGCTCTGTTCATCTTGGCTTCTTTTAAAAACACAGCAAGCAAGGGTTACTCCAAGCGGAGTCTCCCTTTTTTCCAAAAATTGGGCCACACAGACACCCACCCCATCAGTGGCAGCACTTGGGCCCTAGTTGCAAACAGGATGTTTTGATTTGCATCAAGCACATTCAAAAATACGCCATAATTAACCGTCCCCAGGATGACACCGGGGTAGGTAGCAAAGTCTTTCCTGATCCCAGCTCTGTTCATCTTGGCTTCTTTTAAAAACACAGCAAGCAAGGGTTACTCCAAGCGGAGTCTCCCTTTTTTCCAAAAATTGGGCCCCACACACACCCACCCCTTCAGTGGCAGCAGTTGTGCCCCAGTTGTACACTTCACAGCTACATTTGCATCAAGCACATTCAAAAATACGCTATTCTTAACCGTCCCCAGGATGACACCGGGGTAGGTAGCAAAGTCTTTCCTGATCCCAGCTCTGTTCATCTTGGCTTCTTTTAAAAACACAGCAAGCAAGGGTTACTCCAAGCGGAGTCTCCCTTTTTTCCAAAAATTGGGCCACACAGACACCCACCCCATCAGTGGCAGCACTTGGGCCCTAGTTGCAAACAGGATGTTTTGATTTGCATCAAGCACATTCAAAAATACGCCATAATTAACCGTCCCCAGGATGACACCGGGGTAGGTAGCAAAGTCTTTCCTGATCCCAGCTCTGTTCATCTTGGCTTCTTTTAAAAACACAGCAAGCAAGGGTTACTCCAAGCGGAGTCTCCCTTTTTTCCAAAAATTGGGCCCCACACACACCCACCCCTTCAGTGGCAGCAGTTGTGCCCCAGTTGTACACTTCACAGCTACATTTGCATCAAGCACATTCAAAAATACGCTATTCTTAACCGTCCCCAGGATGACACCGGGGTAGGTATGTCCAGGAGTAGAGATGAGCGAACCGGTCCAGGTTCGGCTCGAGGTCGGTTCGCCGAACGGAGCTCCCGTTCGAGTTCGGCTCGTCGAACGTTCGACGAACCGAACTCGAGCCAATAGGAAACAATGGCAGGCAATCACAAACACAGTAAAACACCTAGAAAACACCCTCAAAGGTGTCCAAAAGGTGACAAACAACTCACAACACAACACAAACACATGGGAAAGTGACAAGGACATATACTCATGCGAAAACAAAACAGCTGGACAAGGAAAAAGAGGAGGACACACAGATATAGGCATGGCACGCCATTCTAAAATCATGTAAAACACCGCAAGGTGACTCCAAGAGGAGTCTCCCTTTTTTCCAAAAATTGGGCCCCACACACACCCACCCCTTCAGTGGCAGCAGTTGTGCCCCAGTTGTACACTTCACAGCTACATTTGCATCAAGCACATTCAAAAATACGCTATTCTTAACCGTCCCCAGGATGACACCGGGGTAGGTAGCAAAGTCTTTCCTGATCCCAGCTCTGTTCATCTTGGCTTATTTTAAAAACACAGCAAGCAAGGGTTACTCCAAGCGGAGTCTCCCTTTTTTCCAAAAATTGGGCCACACAGACACCCACCCCATCAGTGGCAGCACTTGGGCCCTAGTTGCAAACAGGATGTTTTGATTTGCATCAAGCAAATTCAAAAATACGCCATAATTAACCGTCCCCAGGATGACACAGGGGTAGGTAGCAAAGTCTTTCCTGATCCCAGCTCTGTTCATCTTGGCTTCTTTTAAAAACACAGCAAGCAAGGGTTACTCCAAGCGGAGTCTCCCTTTTTTCCAAAAATTGGGCCACACAGACACCCACCCCATCAGTACTTTACCCTCCACACCAGTCCCAAGCTGGAAGCACTGCAGCACTGCCTCGGCGAAGCGGCAACAGGCTGTGCTGCAGCTAATCTGCATAGGTGACAAACCCCACAATGCAGAAGAGGTGTGGACAGCTCTAAAACAGCATGCAGATCACTGGCTCACACCTCTGAACCTAAAGCCAGGAAAGGTTGTGTGTGACAATGGCCGGAACCTGGTGGCGGCTTTGAGGCGAGGCCAGCTGACACATGTTCCATGCGTGGCCCATGTGCTCAACCTCGTGGTTCAGCGGTTTCTAAACTCATACCCAGAGCTGTCTGATCTGCTGGTAAAAGTTCGCCGCCTGTCTGCACATTTTCGAAAGTCACCTACTGCTTCAGCCGGCCTTGCCGGCTTTCAGCGTCATTTGCATCTTCCGGCTCACAGACTGGTGTGTGATGTCCCCACGCATTGCTGATATGTGCCCGTTCAAGTGTCTCAGGAATTTTCAACAGATCCGTCCGAAGGTGGATGGCCCCTTATTATGTCACGAGGATGGGTCCTTTTTATCGAGATACCAATTTGTGAGTGTTTTTAGGGCATGTTTGAAGTCGTTGGGGTTAGATCCGAAGTCTTTCGGATTGGGGCAGCGAAGGAGGCCTCTATATGCGGCCTACCGGAGGAGACAGTTAAGCAGATTGGTAGGTGGAAGTCGCAGCGCTTTAAGTCGTATGTACGTCCCCAGGTGGTTGTTGGCAATTGAGAGGAAAAGGGGGGGGTATTAGGGTAGCAATGGGGGGGGTGAGAGTGTGTGTTTTTTGTCAATTTGGTTTGGTGAGGCAATAAAATGGTGTCGTCTGTACATTTTGTATTGCAGAAGCACCCCCCCTTCCTTCCCTGGTCTGGATCCTTGGCCACTCTTATGTGTATTGGGGAGCCCGACGAGCGGACGCGAGATGGAACGGGAGACAGCTAGGTTTTGAGAAGGACCTGGCTCTCGTGCGATGGCTCGGTGTTCGGGGGTTAGGGTGGAACAGGGTGTTGCAGGAGGTGCATAGATACGCCCGGTTGGACAGACCTCCTGACATCTTAGTGTTGCATGCCGGGGGGAATGATTTGGGTGGGCGTCCTTTTCGAATCTTGATAACGGACATCAAACATGATTTGTTACGGTTATGGGTGTCGTTTCCAGGTCTAACGATAGTCTGGTCGGAGATAGTAGCGAGAAAGAGTTGGCAGAAAGCGCGGTCAGTTGACAGGTTGAACAAGGCGCGGGCGAAGGTTAATAGGGCGATCTCGAAGTTTGTTAGTCGGAACGGGGGTATAGCAATACGGCATGTTGAGTTGGAAAGGACGGAAGAGGAATTTTGGTTGGCTGACGGGGTACACCTTAATGCGGTGGGAACTGACTTATGGGCTCTTGGCTTGCAGGGAGGTATTGAGAGGGCCCTTTGCTTGCGGGGGGTCTCAGGCACTTGAAGGGTTTCAAGGTGCCTTCGTTGTGGTGTTGTTTATTGGTGGGTCCTTGAAGTTGGTTTAAAATTGGTTCGGGGATTCATCCGGGTATGGATCCCCTCATTGGCAGAATTGATGGTCCCCTAGTGATTTTGGGGGGGAACCCCGACGGGGTATGTCGGGGCCCCTGGGGGTGTGGTTGGGGTTGACGGAGGATTAACCCTAACCATTTGGTGCTACTGAGTCAGTGTGGGTAACGGCTGGGAGCAAGTTGAGGTTTTTTATTGCTCGGTTATGGGAATCACCAGGGTTTTGGTAGCTTCAAGGACCTTACCACATTGCAAATTTTATTGGTTATGTATTCTTGTTAATAAAATGGCTGCTATGGCCAAAATTATCCAAAGATAAATTTGTGTCTGTGTAATTACTTTTAAATAAGAAATGGGAATGGAGGTGTGGGGTATGAAAGGAAGACCGGAGTCAACAATTCCAGGGTCAAGCATGTTTATTTGCGTAAGCTTCGTTCCAGGGTAGAAAGGGTAAGAGTGCCTTTCAGAATTCGAAGTGGTCGGACTGTACGGACCACCAAGAACTGCAGGAGAGCTTGAACATCTTCCCATGGATGTGCGACATCCTCCCTCATCAGTTACGTAGGTAAGCAGGTTCTCAGCATTGCAGCCCATTTGTTGTCTTAAGTTAGTTAAGCGGGGTTAACTAACCTGTCAGTTCAGCCTCAGGTCTAAAGCAGAGGCCTGGACTCCACTCCTTACTCCTCACTCCACAACTCTCCTTAAAAACAACTGACTCCTTTTTCCTGCCCCGGGGTCTCCAGACCCTTAGGTGGGCGTTTCCTTCCGTCTGGTCCTGCCCACTGGTGTGCCTGTCTTTCCCTGGGGGAGGTGACTAGGGTTTTCTGGTTGGCTTTGTGTGACTTAGGTGAGGGAAGTTGTTATGCGGGGGCCTATGTGTGACTACCTGCAGTGTCAGGGCGTCACATATGTATGTGTGTATGTCTGCTAAAGGAATCCGCACCGTCATATTTACAAACACAAAATTTTGACTCTATGCACAGAAGAGAGTCATGCTATTTACATGATTTGTGTTTTTTTACCTTTTAAAACTATCATTAAATGTTAAGTTTTAGTTAGGGATTTATGCTTCTGTCTGTCTCTCTCCCAGTCTCTGTCATCTGTCTGTCTCTGTGTGTCTCTATCTCTATCCATGTCTCTCTGTCTCTCTATCTCTGTCTGTCTCTCTGTGTCTGTCTGTCTTTCTCTCTTTGTGGCTGTCTGTTTCTATGTCTGTCTGTCTCTTTTCCAGGTCTGTCTCTTTTCCAGGTCTGTCTCTTTCCCTGTCTGTCTGTCTCTTCCCCTGTCTGTCTCTTCCCCTGTCTGTCTCTTCCCCTGTCTGTCTCTGTATTTCTTTGTCTGTCTCTGTCTGTCTCTTCCCCTGTCTGTCTCTTTCCCTGTCTCTCTCTGCCTGTCTCTCTTTGTCTCTCTCTGTCTGACTCATTCCCCGTTTGTCTCTTTCCCTGTCTATCTCTGTATTTCTTTGTCTGTCTCTATCTGTCTGTCTCTCTCTGTCTGTCTCTTCCCCTGTCTGTCTGTTTCCCTGTCGGTCTGCCTTTTCTCCTGCCTGTCTCTGTATGTTTGTCTTTGTCTGTTTCCCTATCTGCCTCTGTCTCTTTCTCTGTCTCTGTCTGTCTGCCTTTTTTCCCTGTCTATCTCTGTCTGTCTCTTTCCCTGTCTGCCTCTGTCTGTTTGTCTCTGTCTCTTTCCCTGTCTGTCTATGCCTATCTGTCTCTGTCTGTTTGTCTCTCAGTCTGTGTCTGTCTCTCTCTATCTGTCTCCCCACTGACATCATATTATCTCACACATAAGCTTCTTATACTATGAATGTCCTTTGTTCCTATAGCAACCAATCACAGCTGCTATTAATAACTTGCAGCTCCCACCTCCATTCAGTTTAATGGAGGCAGGTTTTTTGGAGAGTAACTGTAAAGGTTAAATATTCCTGTTAAAACATAGTCTACAACGTTCCCTGAGTCACATGAGGTGTCTGCAAAATTTTGTGTTTGTAAATATGACGGTGCGGATTCCTTTAGCAGACATACACACATACATATGTGACGCCCTGACACTGCAGATAGTCACACATAGGCCCCCGCATAACAACTTCCCTCACCTAAGTCACACAAAGCCAACCAGAAAACCCTAGTCACCTCCCCTAGGGAAAGACAGGCACACCAGTGGGCAGGACCAGACGGAAGGAAACGCCCACCTAGGGGTCTGGAGACCCCGGGGCAGGAAAAAGGAGTCAGTTGTTTTTAAGGAGAGTTGTGGAGTGAGGAGTAAGGAGTGGAGTCCAGGCCTCTGCTTTAGACCTGAGGCTGAACTGACAGGTTAGTTAACCCCGCTTAACTAACTTAAGACAACAAATGGGCTGCAATGCTGAGAACCTGCTTACCTACGTAACTGATGAGGGAGGATGTCGCAAATCCATGGGAAGATGTTCAAGCTCTCCTGCAGTTCTTGGTGGTCCGTACAGTCTGACCACTTCGAATTCTGAAAGGCACTCTTACCCTTTCTACCCTGGAACGAAGCTTACGCAAATAAACATGCTTGACCCTGGAATTGTTGACTCCGGTCTTCCTTTCATACCCCACACCTCCATTCCCATTTCTTATTTAAAAGTAATTACACAGACACAAATTTATCTTTGGATAATTTTGGCCATAGCAGCCATTTTATTAACAAGAATACATAACCAATTAAATTTGCAATGTGGTAAGGTCCTTGAAGCTACCAAAACCCTGGTGATTCCCATAACCGAGCAATAAAAAACCTCAACTTGCTCCCAGCCGTTACCCACACTGGCTCAGGAGCACCAAATTATAAGGGTTAATCCTCCGTCAACCCCAACCACACCCCCAGGGGCCCCGACATACCCCGTCGGGGTTCCCCCCCAAAATCACCAGGGGACCATCAATTCTGCCAATGAGGGGATCCATACCCGGATGAATCCCCGAACCAATTTTAAACCAACTTCAAGGACCCACCAATAAACAACACCACAACGAAGGCACCTTGAAACCCTTCAAGTGCCTGAGACCCCCCGCAAGCAAAGGGCCCTCTCAATACCTCCCTGCAAGCCAAGAGCCCATAAGTCAGTTCCCACCGCATTAAGGTGTACCCCGTCAGCCAACCAAAATTCCTCTTCCGTCCTTTCCAACTCAACATGCCGTATTGCTATACCCCCGTTCCGACTAACAAACTTCGAGATCGCCCTATTAACCTTCGCCCGCGCCTTGTTCAACCTGTCAACTGACCGCGCTTTCTGCCAACTCTTTCTCGCTACTATCTCTGACCAGACTATCGTTAGACCTGGAAACGACGCCCATAACCGTAACAAATCATGTTTGATGTCCTTTATCAAGATTCGAAAAGGACGCCCACCCAAATCATTCCCCCCGGCATGCAACACTAAGATGTCAGGAGGTCTGTCCAACCGGGCGTATCTATGCACCTCCTGCACCCTAACCCCCGAACACCGAGCCATCGCACGAGAGCCAGGTCCTTCTCAAAACCTAGCTGTCTCCAGTTCCATCTCGCGTCCGCTCGTCGGGCTCCCCAATACACATAAGAGTGGCCAAGGATCCAGACCAGGGAAGGAAGGGGGGGTGCTTCTGCAATACAAAATGTACAGACGACACCATTTTATTGCCTCACCAAACCAAATTGACAAAAAACACACACTCTCACCCCCCCCATTGCTACCCTAATACCCTAATACCCCCCCCTTTTCCCCTCAATTGCCAACAACCACCTGGGGACGTACATACGACTTAAAGCGCTGCGACTTCCACCTACCAATCTGCTTAACTGTCTCCTCCGGTAGGCCGCATATAGAGGCCTCCGTCGCTGCCCCAATCCGAAAGACTTCGGATCTAACCCCAACGACTTCAAACATGCCCTAAAAACACTCACAAATTGGTATCTCGATAAAAAGATATATGTAATAAGGGGCCATCCACCTTCGGACGGATCTGTTGAAAATTCCCGAGACACTTGAACGGGCACATATCAGATGCCACAACCATCCCCAAACGGACTAGTCTACCCACACCTCTCTGATCAGTTTTCGATTTCCTAATCCAAAATTCAACTCCGTTTTCCACTGACATAATGTGACCCCAATCCAAGTCCCCGGGGAACGCCTTACTGGGCGATACCAACTCCCCAACCCGCAGGGCTCCAAAAAACGCCAAAGAAAAGGCTAACTTAAACAAACTCACCTCAAACGGAGATAGACAAACCCCCCACAACGCCCTACCCAGCCGGGTAGGGACCCAGCCCAGCCCAGCTGGGACCCAGTTTGATCGAGGAACGGAACAAGTCCTTCCCACACCAAGGTTTGCAGGCCCTACCTCAGTCAGGGTTTCACCCACACTCTACAGCTCCGGAATGTCATGCTCTTCAGCCTCCTCCTCCTCCTGCGCATCCTCATCCACTTTACCCTCCACACCAGTCCCAAGCTGGAAGCACTGCAGCACTGCCTCGGCGAAGCGGCAACAGGCTGTGCTGCAGCTAATCTGCATAGGTGACAAACCCCACAATGCAGAAGAGGTGTGGACAGCTCTAAAACAGCATGCAGATCACTGGCTCACACCTCTGAACCTAAAGCCAGGAAAGGTTGTGTGTGACAATGGCCGGAACCTGGTGGCGGCTTTGAGGCGAGGCCAGCTGACACATGTTCCATGCGTGGCCCATGTGCTCAACCTCGTGGTTCAGCGGTTTCTAAACTCATACCCAGAGCTGTCTGATCTGCTGGTAAAAGTTCGCCGCCTGTCTGCACATTTTCGAAAGTCACCTACTGCTTCAGCCGGCCTTGCCGGCTTTCAGCGTCATTTGCATCTTCCGGCTCACAGACTGGTGTGTGATGTCCCCACGCATTGGAATTCAACTCTGCACATGTTGATCAGGATATGTGAGCAGAAGAGGGCAGTTGTTGAGTACCTGCATCACCTAAGCCATCGGGAAATGGGTCAAACTCCACACATAACACCTGAGGAGTGGAGATGGATGTCCGACCTATGTACCATCCTCCAAAACTTTGAGGACTCCACCAAGATGGTGAGCGGCGATGACGCCATTATTAGCGTCACCATACCGCTTCTCTGCCTTCTAAAACGGTCTCTGCTCAAAACCAAACATGATGCATTGCAGGCGGAACACGATGAGTTGGAGCAAGAAACAGTAGTGGGTGTGGGTGATAACACACAGCCCAGCCTCGTCTCATCACAACGTGCAGTGGAGGACTATGACGAGGAGGAAGATGAAGACATGGAGCAACTCTCCGACCAAATTGAGGATATGACATGCATACCAGTCATATGCTCAGTTCAGCGTGGCTGGCCAGAGGACAGGGTAGATGAGGAGGAGGAGGAGGAGAAGGAGGAGGACAGCATGTTCAGTCATCGTGTTGGTCTGGATATTGAAGTGATGGCTGTTAAGAGTCTGGCGCACATGGATGACTTTATGGTAAGCTGCCTGTCTCGTGACCCTCGCGTTAAGAACATCTTGGCCGACAATCATTACTGGTTGGTAACACTGTTAGACCCACGCTACAAGGAGAACTTTATGTCTCTTATTCCCGAGGCGGAGAGGTCAGCCAAAATGCAGCAGTTCTGGAAGGCCATAGTCACGGAAGTAGGCAAAGCATTCCCTTCACAAAACGCTAGCGTCATAATTGTAACACTATTAGTTAAAAGAAAGGGATAAACTGTAAAAAAAACAAAATAAGGCATAACTTTTTTTTAACATCAATTTTTTTTTTTTAGATTTAACCAAAGAATGTGCACATTTGTTATAATAAACAAGTGAAAAATGTTGAAAATCAGTCATCCAAAGGTGTGTGAAAAAAAAATATATATATGGTACCAATAAAAATGTCACTTTGTCCTGCAAAGAATGCAGCCCCCCACATTATTTTTTTCCTCTGTGCGGCCCATACACCCAGCCGAGTTTGAGACCCCCTGCCTTACACTATATAGATATCATGTTCATTCCCCATCTATCTTGCTCAGGAGAGCATCTCCCTCCCCCGGCACCAAGAGCAGCTCATACTGAATTGTTACAATGACTACATTGACACCCCCATACTTTGCACTGACGAGGGGCAAGCACCCCGAAACACCGTGTCTGCAAATTGGGATTCTGATCTGGCTTATATATCCTGAGTCATATTGCAATGGATTGTTGAAAATCCACTTGTGACTTTTAGGATCGCTACTTCCAATAGGTGGCGCTGTGCTAGAGTTTGTCTCCTTTACTGGAGAGACAATTTGTACATTGACTAGTAACACTGCACACAGAAATGCACCTTAATATTCCACTGTTAACCCTTTCCTCCCAGCAGTAACACACAACTCCTCACCTTGATATCATGGTGATTTATGGTCAGAATGACTTCAATGCGATCAGTGATTTCTATTCTAGCTCTGCTCACATAGATTTTATATCCACACTCAACTATAGGCCGTTCTTCATATTTTGGGGGTTTTTAGTCAGATATACTAGTTTGTGCCTGTATAGTATTGGTGTAGATGGGAGTGTAGGGCATGGGTTACATGGCACTGTGGTGGGATACTGATGGGAGGTATTGGTGCTGTGTTTGAGGCTTCTACTGGGTATTTTCCTACAAATACTGGAACAGCTCACTGCTTAGAATGATCCTTCCCAGCTCTATAATATATTATATATACCCCACAATGCAGGCTCACACACACATTTGTCTCAAGTGTGTTGTAGGGACACAGATACAGTCTTGGTCATGTGACTAAAGGCTACTTTACACACTGCGATATCGGTCCTGATATCGCTAGTGTGGGTACCCGCCCCCATCTGTTGCGCGACACGGGCAAATTGCTGCCCATGCTGCACAACACCGAACAGAACCAGTCACACATACTTACCTGCCCGGCGACGTCGCTGTGACCGGCGAACCGCCTCCTTTCTAAGGGGGCGGTTCGTGCGGCGTCACAGCAACGTCACTGAGCGACCGCCCAATAGCAGTGGAGGGGCGGAGATGAGTGGCCGGAACATCCCGCCCACCTCCTTCCTTCCTCATAGCGGCTTTGAGGCAGGTAAGGAGAGGTTCCTCGTTTCTGCGGTGTCACACGGAGCAATGTGTGCTGCCGCAGGAGCGACGAACTACATCGTTACTGCTGCAGTAACGATAATCGAGAATGGAGACCCATGTCACCGATGAGCGATTTTGCACGTTTTTGCAACGATGCAAAATCGCTCATCGGTGTCACACGCAGCAACATCGCTAATGCGGCCGGATGTGCGTCACAAATTCCGTGACCCCAACGACTCCGCATTAGCGATGTCGCAGCGTGTAAAGCCCCCTTTAGTGGGAGTGGTGTACAGGGTCTTAGCAGTAAAGAGTATTCCATATTTCTGCCAGATACCCACAGAGATATTGAAATCTGAAAAAAGAGACTTCTGCTCATTGAAGGTAAGAACTGCTCACATAGCGTTCAACTCCACAGCAAACGTGTGCTCTAGCACTGGCATCTCAGCAGGGATATTCCCCTACTACACATGTGTGTCTGGGTCGCTGTGACAGTTTACAGGACATAACTCAGGGCACCTAGACAGAAGGCAGAGGGACTACTTTCTATTTCTGGTGTAGATCTTAGTACAATATATATATATATACTATTACATGTGACACATGTACCTTGTATTACCATTATTCGCTGTATATGAACCCCTTTTCTCCGGGCATTATTTGTCTATAGCATTTTTCACGAACCTGAGGCAACTGAGAACCCTTCAGTGAAGGAATTCCACTAACCCTCACAATACCAACCAGGGGCCTCCCTGCAGTAACTCAGGTAGTTGTACCCATTCTCTTTCCGCATTCTATGTGTTCTTCTTCTTTCTTCTTTTTTTTCTTTTTTCTTCTTTTTATTTCTATCATGTAGTTCAGGGGTTTATAGATATATGTCCTGCATCTCATATTTCCTTTAGTGGTGCTTCTTACCCATTCTCATATCATTTACCCTAGTATTTCATGATCCTGAGGCGACTGAGAACCCTTTAATAAAGGAATCCTTTTTCACTTGAATTGTCAAGTGATACTTACCAGTGACTATCACGTAATGTTACAGGTAGTTGCATTTTCTTCCTCTTCTTTCTCTCCTTTCTTCTTTGTCACACGGTCCATTGTGTTATAGCCCACGTGTCATGATAACACTTGTACCATCTTTTCATTTAGATTCCACCTACAATTATTTACCGATTCCAGTTCTGAAATAGGCTTTCATCATCTACTCACTAGAATTCTCAAGTGCATAAGGTACTGAGACATATACATGTTCACACCATTATAAAGAACAAAGTATAAACATTGAGGTTTTTCTCACACCCATGTTCCTGTGTTCTTTGATATGATATGTGTTCATTTCCTTCACTATATAGGATTGCAAGTTTTCCATTTGTACCTTAATGGCAATGACGCTATACAATTGAACACATATCATCCTGTTATCCATATAGGTGTGTATTTACCTGCTTGACTATTTTTGGTTGTTTGATCCAGAATGTTTCTCCAGATAGGTCATGTGGAAATTTTCTTTCCTCAGTACAAATGTTTTCACTATGGCTTTGGAAAAATTTTTTGTATGTGCATCATGGTTATTTGACCCATTGTACTCTCAAGTAGCAATATATTGTACTGTTATGTTGTACTATGTACTAATTACGTGTTTATATGGTTTTGTAACCCTTTATGATCTTAGATAACTTTATCCTTGATAAAGACCTAAAAACAAGGTCGAAACGTTGGATGAATTATCCTTTTGCACAAATAAAGAATTTTCAGCATTCCAAGAGTTCTTTTCTTACGTTATTGATCACTATAGTGTGCCAGAGCTATTTCTATTGAATTGACTCTTATTTTTTCTGAGCACCTGCTATATACACAGTGAGCCAGACATATTCAAGTTTCATTCAGAAGGCAGAGGGAAGCCTTAGCAGCTGAGCCTATATCTTGGCTTGTGAGCATTAGAACAGGCCGGCGATTACAGGGTAACATGAAAAATGTCCAGCTTGCATTATGACTAGAACATGACAATATCCTTTTAAGTACTAACCTATGATGCGTTCCTAAGCAGTTGATGTTATATGTTCTACATTTCATTTTCTGCATACTTTACAAGTAGTAGAATTTGCTTTGATATAGGCAACTGGATTTTCACAATGAAAAGGCAAAGGATAACGCCCGAAAAAGACGCCATACATTATGTCAGTGCCATCACTGACAAACCTGGATTGACCATGAAATACATCAATCCCCTTAAAGGTGAGTTAAAACAAGTTTTAACTAAATTGCCTTAATATTGTCATGCATTAGAATGACTGTCTTAGGTAATGATAAATATTTTCTACAGGAAGAGGAGTGTTTGCTGAAACTGAAATCGAAAAAGGGAGTTTTGTTGCAGAATATCGAGGCGAGCTCACGTATGCACTTACGATGGTAGACAACTACTCGAGATTTATGGTTGTGGTACAAGTCAAAGATCTAATGGCCCATACTGCAGCGAAGGTCTTCCAAGCACACTTATGCAGACCTCATGGCTACTCAGAGAGAGTCCTCACAGATCAAGGCACTGCCTTTGAAGCGGAAATCTTCAAGGACTTCTGCAGCTTTTACCGATGCAGGAAGATGCGCACTACACCCTACCATGCTCAAACCAATGGTTATCAACCTGCTCAGGACTTTACCCCATATTCCAGATGTGGCCTTACAAGTGATTTATAGAGGGTTAACAATACGTTGGGATCACCGGATCTAATCTCCCTTTTTATACACCCTAAAATCTTGTTTGCTTTAGAATAAACAATAACATCATAAAGGTATAGCAGTACCGTTTCAAAGTTTCGGTGTCCCAAGCAGCATTCCATCAGCCTCTGGAAGGTTCCTGGCAAATTGCACAGCTCGAAGGGCATGCTTTTGAACTCGCAGAGACCCATCGGGGTGGCAAAGGCGGTCTTCTCCCGGTCTGCCTCAGCAACGGACACTTGCCAATAGCGACTAGTGAGATCAAGGGTAGAAAAATAATTTGCAGTTCTCAATGCAGCTAGCTATTCCTCAATACAGGGGAGTGGTGCTGTCCTTCTTCTTTAACAGGACCAACGGAGCTGCCCAGAGGCTACAACTGTCACGGATAACCCCAGCCTCCTTCATGTTGCTCAACATGTCCTTGGTACACTGGTAATGTGCAGGTAGTTTTGGCTTATATCTCTCTTTGATGGGTGGGTGTGCACTTGTGGGGATGTAGTGTTTGACCCCTTTTATTCTTCAAAAGTCTAGCGGATGTTTGCTGAAGACTTGCTCGTATTCTTGCACTAGCCTGTAGACCCCCTTCTTGTGATGTGAAGGTGTGGAGTCAGTGCCTACGTGTAATTCCTTACACCACTCCTCTGGCTGACTTGGTGAGCTGTCACTGAATGGGTGGGCTGAAGCAATGGTGGATGCTGCTGTTTGGATAGCATGTGTATCTACTGAGAACAGCTTATCAATGGTGGCAAATCGGAGCAGCTTAATCTCTTGCTCTCCGCAGTTCAACACTCTCATGGGCACTCTTCCCTTCCATATTAATGAATAAAACTATGATGTAAATAGCATATAGATACCCCACAAATGCAGATAAAAGTAGGTTATGGGAAAAGGGGGAAGAGAGAAACAGGAAAATAGTGGAATAAAGTATACCTTCCAGGTGGGAGAGGAAATGGCAGCACAGCCAGTGGAGGTGAAGCAAGGGGAGCCTGCAACTAAAGAGTTGAGAGCGTTATCACATGGTGACTGAGCCTGATTGTAACGGGAGCATAGAGGTGCCGATCCTGTCTTACCTGCGTTGGTGTAGAAGTGGGTGTCCTGTGGTGGAGTCAGCTGTGTGCAGTGGTGGCCGTGGGTTCTTTTATGTGCGACCGTAGTAATAGCTGCGCCCACTTCCTGTATGGGAGTGGAATGCAGTGAGGCTAATGGAACGCACGCCTGCGCATTTGTGTTTAACGTCGCGCATGTGCAGAACGGAGAAAAGGCTGCGCTCACTTCCTAATGAAAGGGAGTGAGACGCAGCTGGGAAGGGAAGGGAAAAGATTAGGGTTTGGGGATGATGAAAGGGCTTTCTACGGGCAAGGATGGCAAAGGGTGGCAGTGACGGAAAGTCAGGCAGCCTGTCCTGTCCTGTCCTGTCCG
Source organism: Anomaloglossus baeobatrachus (assembly GCF_048569485.1). Lineage (NCBI taxonomy): Eukaryota > Metazoa > Chordata > Amphibia > Anura > Aromobatidae > Anomaloglossus > Anomaloglossus baeobatrachus. Next base: position 246,906 of record NW_027442066.1, on the reverse strand, counting down.
TCCGTCTTTTTGTATCATGAATTGGAAAGACTGCAAGGGGGAGGGGAGGTGCTTGGAGGAGGAGGAGTTATTCAGATTAATTGCAGTGGGCGGCGGCTGCAAAAAGCATCATTCTTCTTGTTTTTGCTCTGCAAAACAGCCTTTTCAAGGGTTGGCTTGGGTGACAAAATGTCTTCTGTAGGCGTGGGTTTGTCTCCCTCTCCCTAAGATGTGTCCGGTATAGGCCAGGGTGCCACTCAAGGCCGTAACCAATTCGGGTTATAGCTTCTCAGCCTTTTGGCTAAGATCAAGTGTAGTTTCGGAGGACGCTACCTTGGTCGGTACTGGAAGGTGCCTGGGATTGCACGTCTGCCGGCCTTGAGGAAGTGTGTGCGCCTTCTGGTGACACATAGCCCTCTTGTGCCTGGACGGTTCCCAGGCAACGGGAGGCGATCACCTTTGTTATTTTGAAGTCCTACTGATAAACAGAAAAAAAAAAAAATTAAATCTGTTCTTATCAGTTTAATATCTGATACGTCCCCTCTCTGGGGACCATATATTAAATGGATTTTTAGAACAAGGAGATGGAAAAAATCTTGCTCTGTCCACTCCACGCATTGACCTGGTATTGCAGTACCTCCAGGACCGGTGCACCCCTTCTTAACCCAGTTTCCAAAAGCAGAACTCAATTCACCTGATTCAAATGAGCCCCATTAGTGAATTGAAAGAAAGCAAAAACTTTATATGCACCTCAATTTGGCCAATTCACTTTTCACACTTTCACCCTTTTTTTATCTTTCACACCTTTTACTTGCTTTATTGATGCAAAAGCTGTGCCAAATAGCAAACTCATCTCCACTCAACTTGACCAACTCTGCTATGTCCCGTGCAGTATCTTATTCTCAGTCTTATCTAGATCATTTGCAATTGAATAGAATAGATCCCTTTTGGACACATTGGATTCAGCTGCTGCAGTGACTGCAGGTGTTAGAAGATGCAGACTTGGCATCAGGTGCTGTCTATCAGATTCCACTCCAATTAAAGCTTCCATTGTTTTTCGGTGTTTTCTTTGAGCAATGATGATGTCTTTAGTGATCTGTTGGCTCCCTCTCCTGGAGGAAGAGTTTGCTTGCTCTTGGACTTTCAAAAAGAGAGGTCATGATAGACATTTAGCTTCTGAGCCCAATTGGGGACAGTCATGGGTGATGAATGTTTTGCAACCTGCTGCGAAGCCTGATACCGCAATATAAGGAACGTCAAATACTAAGAATGGGCGGCCTATGAAAGAATTAGTACTTTCATTAAGCATACTTAAACGGCTAATTGGGAATAGACAAACTGTAAAAAGCCCTCTGAGAAAGCCCCTCTCTAACCTTTGTTAGTAAGCTTTTCTGTAGTCTGCCTGTTGATGTATTTTCCGTTTGAACAGTGCACAACATGAAGTGACGGAACACTGGCTTGTCACAATGTCCCCCGCTGACATCACGATAGCGCTGCTGCCTAGAAAGCCAGCTGCGCAGCAGAAGTTGCTCTTTGGGTGGGATGGTGGGCTAATGTATCTATTCCTGCTTGGTGTGAGTTTGACATGATCTAGAGCAACGAGTTCCAGCGGCTAGCGGTTGATTATTGGCTGTAATGGGGCTTTCTGGCTGGTGCCAGCCTTTCTTCTTAGCACACAGGAACCACAATCCCTACACCATGCTTCGATGGATTCTCTCATCCCAGCCCAGTAAAACTACATATTTCACACAGTTATAAGCAGCCCATGGGCATTCACCTGGATTAAAACCCATAACAGCTCATAGACCAAACAATCAATCTACCACTGGACCAAAGACAGGAAGCTAAATCCACTGCCTGCGGTAACTAACTTAATCCTATAGTCTACTCACACAACAAACCCAAGAGAAAGGAAAAAAACATGGCTTCGATTATCCATCCAATGAAAACGCATAACCATTGTGAGCCATTGGACAATGCAATTGCACACATGGTGACATGGTGCACGGCCCAATGAATCAAGTCTGTACTTCATATTCACGGTTTAAGCCCTTGGGTTCTAATGTGTCCAGAGTACATATCCAGAAAGATTCCCTTTCTTTGTGCTAAGCACAAGTCAACAATACGTTGTAAGCAGATTCTATTACCAGTCCCACACCATTTTGTGACGCATAATCGCACAGTGGCCCAATTAAGATTCCAAGTCATCGAACATGTCCCAGCCATACGCAGAGGAGGCGATAGAATTAGGAAGCTCAAAGAAAGGGAATCTTTCTGGATATATACTCTGGGCACGTTGGAACCCAAGGGCTTAAACCATGAATATGAAGAACCGACTTGATTCATTGGGCCGTGCACATTTTTTCTAACGCCCGGTTCTTTTTCGTGTTCACACTATATATGGCTCCAGTATGTATGGAGTTCCATTCTTCCTTGTTTTTTATTTGTCATGTTTGTCTGATTACCTTGTCTAACAGTTTTTTCTCCCCTTTCTTTACCTTCCAGGTTCCCATAGTCACGTGAAATATCCCTGTTGCACTTGATTACGGCTCACTATTCACTATAGGATGTCTTATATCTAACATCACACTCTCACCCATCAGCACTCTATAGGTTTGTATAAGGTATGCGCTTACACATCCGGTCCTCCATAGGTATTTCCACTTATGTAGCACTATCCCTATGATCACTCATAACTCATACCCTTGTAGTCAATTACAGCCTCCTCTCTCCCCTCTCCCCTTCTCCCTTTCCATCTATAATTTTGCCAGTACAATATTAGTTTACATTAGGCACACACTCACATATTCCTTTCCTTAGTGACTTATTGTAATTCACATTCGCATACAATTCTCTATGCCTGCCCCATTACTACATTCATACCTACTTGACCCTATCCTGATACCCCTTGTCTCACCTTGTTGGTCCCTACACCTGTTATCATCTCCTTTCCTGTGTCTGTCTTGTCACACAACACATTTTAGCATATCCCTTGTGCTCCTTATTACCTGTCCTGCCTATTAGAATTATGTCCATTATGTCCATGCATGGCCCAATGAATCAAGTCTGTACTTCATATTCATGGTTTAAGCCTTTGGGTTCCAATGTGCCCAGAGTATATATCCAGAAAGATTCCCTTTCTTTGAGCTTCTTAATTCTATTGCCTCCTCTACGTATGGCTTGGACATGTTCGATGACTTGGAATCTTAATTGGATCACTGTGTGATTATGCGTCACAAAATGGTGTGGGACTGGTAATAGAATCTGCTTACAATGTATTGTTGACTTGTGTTTAGCTCAAAGAAAGAGAATCTTTCTGGATATGTACTCTGGGCACATTAGAACCCAAGGGCTTAAACCGTGAATATGAAGTAAAGACTTGATTCATTGGGCCGTGCACCATGTCACCATGTGTCCAATTGCATTGTCCAATGGCTCACAATGGTTATGCGTTTTCATTGGATGGATAATCGAAGCCATGTTTTTTTCCTTTCTGTTGGGTTTGTTGTGTGAGTAGCCTATAGGATTAAGTTGGTTACCGCAGGCAGTGGATTTAACTTCCTGTCTTTGGTCCAGTGGTAGATGGATTGTCTGGTCTATGAGCTGTTATTGGTTTGAATGCAGGTGAATGCCCATGGGCTGCTTATGACTGTGTAAAATATGTAGTTTTACTGGGCTGGGATGAGAGAATCCATTGAAGCATGGTGTAGGGATTGTGGTTCCTGTGTGCTAAGAAGAGAGGCTGGCACCAGCCAGAAAGCCCCATTGCAGCCAATAATCACTTAATAACTTTTTCAACTTGTCATCATATGGGAGGCCTTCCATTCCTTGTAGTAGTCTAGTTGCCCACCTTTGAACTGACTCTAACTTCTGAATGTCCTTTTTAAAATGTGGAGCCCAAAACTGGTTCCCATATTCCAGATGTAGCCTTACAAGTGATTTATAGAGGTTGATCATCTTTACTTATCATTTAAAACTTTCAAACTGGTACACTCAACACATAAAGCCCCCCCCTTTTAAAGAGTAGTTTCCCTGTACCTAAGTGGGGGTCTACCTAGGTTGGAGCGAGTGGACCTTCGGGGTCCGGTGTCAGTGGTGACAGGCAGTGGGGCAGAGGGAACAGTCAGTTCCTTCTCCCTGCTATCATGTGGGGCAGGCGGAGGCGTAGGGGAGCTGGGTACAGGTACATCCCTGGGCACTGGCTCGCGGTTAACCGTTTCCATCATTTCTTCATCCACGGGTTGTGGGAACAGTATCACTGGAAGGATCACCGCACCGTTCTGTGTAGGCCAGTCTGCTGGAAAATCACCCATCATGGTGTGGATTACCTCTTTTTCCTTCTCCACTGGACTGGGAACTGGAGCCTCATCCGCTACTCTCAATGCTGGTGGGCACTTCTTCAGGTGGTCTCGGGAAACCGTGGCCAAAGTCCCCCCCTGGTCACGGCTGATCTGGTAGGCCTTCCCATTCTCCCATCCTGTGGGCTGGACTACATACGGGGTTTTTTCCCATTGATCATCCAGCTTGTGGGCCCTTCTTTTCCGCTTCAGCACTACATCCCCAGGTTGGAAGGAACCGGCAGGCGCCTTCTTGTTGAAGCACTGCTCCTGTTGTCCCCGACTCCGGCACAAGTTCTTTTCAACATACTCCTGGACCTGTCGGTACTGTGTCCTCCGCCGAGTGTCCCATTCAGCTGTCGACAGGAGTGCTTCTGAAGCTTCCAAGCCCATTTCCAGATCCACTGGTAGCCGGCCGGGACGAGCTCTCATCAGGTATGCTGGAGTGCATTTCGTAGAGCTGGAAGGGATGTTGTTGTACATATCGACCAGGTCAGGTAGCTTCTCCAGCCACAGGTTCCGCTCTTCCAGTGGTAACGTCTTGAGGAGGCCCAGGACCAAGTGGTTCATCTTTTCACAAATGCCATTGGTTTGGGCGTGGTAAGGCGTGGTCCGGATTTTCTTGCAGCCGTACAACTGGCAGAATTCCTGGAATACCTCTGCTTCAAAGGCCGGACCCTGGTCGGTAAGCACCCTCTCCGGGTACCAATGCGGTCAACAGAAATAAGCCTGGAAAGCCTTAGCAGCGGTGCGGCCGGTTAAGTCCTTAACTGGGACAACCACCAGGAACCTCGAGTAGTGGTCTACGATGGTCAGAGCGTAGGTGTACCCACTTCGGCTGGGGGTGAGCTTTACATGGTCAAGGGCAACCAGCTCCAGCGGTTGGTGTGTAATGATCGGGTGTAGGGGTGCCTTCTGGCTGGCCTCGTCCTTCCTTCTCAATGCGCAAGGGCCACATTCTCGGCACCAGGCCTCCACAGATTCCCGCATTCCACTCCAATAGAACCGCTCTCTTAACAACATCTCTAGCTTCTTCCACCCGAAGTGCACTGCACCATCATGGTATGCTTGCAGGACGGTGGGCACTTTAGCCTGGGGAATCACCAGCTGGCGGATCTTCTCGTGAGTCTTTGGATTAATCAGCTCGCGATACAACTTCCCCTGGTGTAGGTATAGCCGGGTCCGTTCTTGCCACAGACGTTGGGCTTCGGCAGGGGCAGCAGGGTCTATCCCAGCAGAACCCTGTTCCACTAGAGTCTTGACCAGGCGGACAGCAGGTGCCTGGTCCTGAGCTTCCTGCCAGTCCTGTCGGGGCAGCGGATCCAGGTTCACCCGTTGTTGGTAGACGTGCACCTTCTCAGTGAATGGCCGGTGAAATGCAGGCAACTCGATCTCTTCGAGGTCATCATCCTCTGGCCCCTCTTCCGACAGGTGGGGCATCCGGGAGAGTGCATTGGCATTGACGTTGGTACGGCCGGCCCGGTACTTGATGGTGAAATCGTAGTTGGCTAACCTGGTCACCCACCGCTGCTCCAACGCGCCCAGCTTGGCCGTATCTAGATGGGTCAGCAGGTTATTGTCTGTGTACGCGGTGAACTTGGCTGCTGCCAGGTAATGGCGGAAACGCTCGGTGATAGCCCACACCAGTGCCAAGAGCTCAAGCTTGAAGGAGATGTAGTTCTCAGGGTTCCTCTCAGTCGGTCGGAGTTTTCGGCTAGCATAAGCTATTACCTTTTCCCTTCTGTCTTGGACCTGGGATAGAACAGCCCCCAAGCCCACATTGCTGGCGTCGGTGTAGAGGATGAATGGGCGGCTGTAGTCAGGGTACGCTAGGATTTCCTCTCCGGTCAGGGCTGTTCTCAGCTGGCGGAAGGATTCCTCATGCTTTTCTTCCCACACCAATGGGGCTACTAGGGATCTACCACCCTTGGTCTGTCCTACGAGGAGGTCTTGCATGGGGGCAGCCATCTTTGTGTACCCCTTAATGAAGCGACGGTAATATCCCACCAGGCCCAGAAACTGCCTCACTTCCCTCACTGTGGTCGGTCTCGGCCAGTCTTGGATGGCGGTGATCTTCTCGGGGTTGGGGGCGACACCTTCCGCACCAACCACATGTCCTAGGTACTGCACTCTGGGTTTCAGCAGATGACACTTTGAGGGCTTCAACTTCATCCCATACTTGGCAAGGGACGCGAACACCTCGGCTAGGTGCTCCAGGTGGGCTTCATACGTCTGTGAGTACACAATCACATCATCCAAGTACAGCAAAACGGTCCCATAGGCAGTCTTCTCTCGGTCTTCCGGTGCCACGGCCACCTGCCAGTACCCGCTGGTGAGGTCAAGGGTGGAGAAGTAGTTAGCGGTTCTCAGCGAGGCCAGGGACTCTTTGATGCGGGGCAGAGGGTAAGCATCCTTATGCGTTATCTGGTTAATCTTCCGGTAATCCACACACATCCGCATGGTGCCATCCTTCTTCTTAACCAGCACCAACGGAGCGGCCCAGGGACTACAGCTGTCCCTAATAACCTCTGCCTCCTTCATGTTCCTCAACATGTCTTTGGCGCATTGGTAGTGCGCAGGGGGAATAGGCCTGTATCTCTCTTTAATAGGGGAGTGTGTACCGGTAGGGATGTGGTGTTGAACCCCTTTAATCTGCCCAAAATCTAGAGGGTGCTTGCTAAAAACCCGCTCATACTCCTGTACCACCCGGTATACCCCTTCCTTGTGGTGTATGGGGGTATCATCAGTGCCGACATGTAGCTCTCGATACCACTCGCCTAACTCCCCCAGGGATGAGTGGGAACCGGCAGCAGGCGGTGTGACCGGGGGAACGGCTTCATGGATCGTGTGGGGATCTAGAGTGAACAATTTGGCAAGGGTAGCGTACCGGGTGGTGCATGAATGCACACATATTGGTTTTATAATCTTATTGTATTACTTTATATTCTTATTTCACTTGTGCATATCTCCACCATAATCCTGGCTAAGAAATATAGCTTTTTTTGGGGTACACAGGTAGTAAGGTCTTCTTTCTATTTCTTTAGGGGTGATATAGCCTGGTGGAACTCTAGACCTCTAACATTATATATGCACCCTTTTTCTTTATGGTTCTTGGACACCTTATAACATTCTTCCATACATATATATCTTTCTCATAAATTATAAATAATTAGGCATTTTTATATATTTTATTTACATTTTCATAAATAACTTTTTACAAAGCATGGGGGACATTCTCACATACATATAATTTTCATGTACGCATTCTGAAAATTTACGCATAAACCGTACACACTCCTTTTTGTAACAATTTCTATAACTCATTCGCTGAACTCTCATCCCGGATATTCATTCTTACACCGAATTTCCTGTTATAACACAACATTCATGATTTTTATTCAATTTATTTTTATTTTTTAGGTTTATTAGTAGTGATGAGCGAGTACTAAAAAGCTCGGGTGCTCGAAGCTCGGGCCGAGCCTCCCAAGATACTCGTGTACTCGGCCCGAGCACCGAGCCCAATGTTATCCTATGGGAGACCCGAGTATTTTTGTGAAATGACCACCGGCAGCATGTAGAAACCCTAAAAATGGCACAAAAGTCTCCGAAGAGTGCTCAAATGACATGGCAACAGCATGGGGAAGACCCCTTGAAGCATTTATCACTCAAAAGTCACAGCTGTGAATAATTTTGTCCACGTTTTACGCCATTTTTACGGACTCACCAGAAAACCTTCCAAAATGACACCAAAATGATTTTTCATAGCGGAAATGTTAAGGGCACATACCCAATAGTGAGATAGAGCTAATGTATGTTACTTTTTGAGATCAATACATGAAAGATTTTACGTAAAACATTGTGTGGCACTCCGATGTCCCTGAGAAGAGACGTGCATAAAGGCCTCTGAGTCTAATGTGCCCATTTTGAGGAACTGAGTCTTTGTAGTATTTTCCTTTGCCAGGGCAGTCCAAAATTGTGAGGTTCACCAATGCCCCTGCATACAGACGTGCATGATGGCCTGTAAACCTGAAGTGCCCATTGTAAGGAAGTGGGTCTATTGTAGTATAGCCCTTAGGCAGGGCAGCCAAAAATTGGGAGGCTCCACGTTGTCCCTGGATAGAGACGTGCATGAGGGCCTCAAAACATTAAGTGTCCAGTGTCAGGAAGTGGGTGTATTATAGTATAGCCCTTAGGCAGGGCAGCCAAAAATTGGGAGGCTCCACGTTGTCCCTGGATAGAGACGTGCATGAGGGCCTGTAAACCTGAAGTGCCCATTGGAAGGAAGTGGGTCTTTTGTAGTATAGCCCTTTGGCAGGGCAGCCAAAAATTGGGAGGCTCCACGTTGTCCCTGGATAGAGACGTGCATGAGGGCCTGTAAACCTGAAGTGCCCATTGGAAGGAAGTGGGTCTTTTGTAGTATAGCCCTTTGGCAGGGCAGCCAAAAATTGGGAGGCTCCACGTTGTCCCTGGATAGAGACATGCATGAGGGCCTCAAAACATTAAGTGTCCATTGTCAGGAAGTGGGTGTATTATAGTATAGCCCTTAGGCAGGGCAGCCAAAAATTGGGAGGCTCCACGTTGTCCCTGGATAGAGACGTGCATGAGGGCCTGTAAACCTGAAGTGCCCATTGGAAGGAAGTGGGTCTTTTGTAGTATAGCCCTTTGGCAGGGCAGCCAAAAATTGGGAGGCTCCACGTTGTCCCTGGATAGAGACGTGCATGAGGGCCTCAAAACATTAAGTGTCCATTGTCAGGAAGTGGGTGTATTATAGTATAGCCCTTTGGCAGGGCAGCCAAAAATTGGGAGGCTCCACGTTGTCCCTGGATAGAGACGTGCATGAGGGCCTCAAAACATTAAGTGTCCATTGTCAGGAAGTGGGTGTATTATAGTATAGCCCTTAGGCAGGGCAGCCAAACATTGGGAGGCTCCACGTTGTCCCTGGATAGAGACGTGCATGAGGGCCTCAAAACATTAAGTGTCCATTGTCAGGAAGTGGGTCTTTTGTAGTATAGCCCTTTGGCAGGGCAGCCAAAAATTGGGAGGCTCCACGTTGTCCCTGGATAGAGACGTGCATGAGGGCCTCAAAACATTAAGTGTCCATTGTCAGGAAGTGGGTGTATTATAGTATAGCCCTTAGGCAGGGCAGCCAAAAATTGGGAGGCTCCACGTTGTCCCTGGATAGAGACGTGCATGAGGGCCTCAAAACATTAAGTGTCCATTGTCAGGAAGTGGGTCTTTTGTAGTATAGCCCTTTGGCAGGGCAGCCAAAAATTGGGAGGCTCCACGTTGTCCCTGGATAGAGACGTGCATGAGGGCCTCAAAACATTAAGTGTCCATTGTCAGGAAGTGGGTGTATTATAGTATAGCCCTTTGGCAGGGCAGCCAAAAATTGGGAGGCTCCACGTTGTCCCTGCATAGAGACGTGCATGAGGGCCTCAAAACATTGTTCCCATTGCAAAGGAGCGGGTCTCCTGTCGTTGTAATGTCCATTCTGCAAAGAATGGGCGAAAAAATTTACCACTGGGGGTATACCTGAAACAAAGGCCTAACTCTTGTAACGGTCATCATGGTGGCGCATGAGGAGAAGGAGGAGCAGTCCAGCGATTATCCAAAGTCCAGAAGTGTGTACCCATGGGTGACTGGAGGTACATGGCAAATTCCCGTTACAAACTTTAAATTCCGCTCTCATTTGCTGGTGGTGTGGTGAAGTCTGGCCCAATCCAACCCTTGTTCATCTTGATCAGAGTCAGCCTGTCAGCATTTTCAGTTGACAGGCGGGTGCGTTTATCTGTAATGATTCCACCTGCGGCACTAAAAACATGCTCTGACAAAACGCTAGCGGCAGGGCAGGCCAGGACTTCCAAGGCGTAGAGAGCCAATTCATGCCACGTGTCCACCTTGGATACCCAATAATTGTAAGGCACAGAGGAATGTCGGAGTACAGTTGTTCGATCTGCAAGGTACTCCTTGAGCATCTGGGCAAACTTAGGATTTCTTGTGGCACTACCCCGCACCTCAGGGGCTGTGGTACGTGAGGGGCTGAGAAAACTGTCCCACATCTTAAAGACTGTTCCCCTACCTCTGGCGGATTGGACTTGTGCCTCTCTCGGCTGTACGCCTTGGTTGTCCACTGATTCCTGACCTATGCCGCTAGCGTTTTGTGAGGGGAATGCTTTGCCTACTTCCGTGACTATGGCCTTCCGGAACTGCTGCATTTTGGTTGACCTCTCCGCCTCGGGAATAAGAGACATAAAGTTCTCCTTGTAGCGTGGGTCTAACAGTGTTACCAACCAGTAATGATTGTCGGCCAAGATGTTCTTAACGCGAGGGTCACGAGACAGGCAGCTTACCATAAAGTCAGCCATGTGCGCCAGACTCTTAACAGCCAGGACTTCAGTAGCCTGACCAACACGTTGACTGAACATGCTGTCCTCCTCCTCCTCCTCCTCCTCCTCCTCATCTACCCTGTCCTCTGGCCAGCCACGCTGAACCGAGGATATGACTGGTGTGCATGTCATATCCTCAATTTGGCCGGAGATTTGCTCCATGTCTTCATCCTCCTCCTCGTCATAGTCCTCCACTGCACGTTGTGATGAGACGAGGCTGGGCTGTGTGTTATCACCCACACCCACTACTGTTTCTTGCTGCAACTCATCGCGCTCCGCCTGCAATGCATCATGTTTGGTTTTGAGCAGAGACCGTTTTAGAAGGCAGAGTAGCGGTATGGTGACGCTAATAATGGCGTCATCTTATACCTTTATGATGTTATTGTTTATTCTAAAGCAAACAAGATTTTAGGGTGTATAAAAAGGGAGATTAGATCCGGTGATCCCAACGTATTGTTAACCCTCTATAAATCACTTGTAAGGCCACATCTGGAATATGGGGTAAAGTCCTGAGCAGGTTGATAACCATTGGTTTGAGCATGGTAGGGTGTAGTGCGCATCTTCCTGCATCCGCCATAACCTTCCCTTAGGATATACTGTGCCCTTATCAGATTGGTTGTACAAGGTTGCTTCTCTTATTGGATGGATTTCAAGCTGCATGGATAATGTTCATTTAAATGATGTGGATAGAAAGACTGAAGATATCTACATGTAGTCTGAAATCCATCATGAATCAATACTATTTTACACAGTCATAAGCAGCCCATGGGCATTCACCTGCATTCAAACCAATAACAGCTCATAGACCAGACAATCCATCTACCACTGGACCAAAGACAGGAAGTTAAATCCACTGCCTGCGGTAACCAACTTAATCCTATAGGCTACTCACACAACAAACCCAACAGAAAGGAAAAAAACATGGCTTCGATTATCCATCCAATGAAAACGCATAACCATTGTGAGCCATTGGACAATGCAATTGGACACTTGGTGACATGGTGCACGGCCCAATGAATCAAGTCTTTACTTCATATTCACGGTTTAAGCCCTTGGGTTCTAATGTGCCCAGAGTACATATCCAGAAAGATTCTCTTTCTTTGAGCTAAACACAAGTCAACAATACATTGTAAGCAGATTCTATTACCAGTCCCACACCATTTTGTGACGCATAATCACACAGTGATCCAATTAACATTCCAAGTCATCGAACATGTCCAAGCCATACGCAGAGGAGGCAATAGAATTAGGAAGCTCAAAGAAAGGGAATCTTTCTGGATATATACTCTGGGCACATTGGAACCCAAAGGCTTAAACCATGAATATGAAGTACAGACTTGATTCATTGGGCCATGCATGGACATAATGGACATAATTCTAATAGGCAGGACAGGTAATAAGGAGCACAAGTTATATGCTAAAATGTGTTGTGTGACAAGACAGACACAGGAAAGGACATGATAACAGGTGTAGGGACCAACAAGGTGAGACAAGGGGTATCAGGATAGGGTCAAGTAGGTATGAATGTAGTAATGGGGCAGGCATAGAGAATTGTATGTGAATGTGAATTACAATAAATCACTAAGGAAAGGAATATGTGAGTGTGTGCCTAATGTAAACTAATATTGTACTGGCAAAATTATAGATGGAAAGGGAGAAGGGGAGGGGGGGAGAGAGGAGGCTGTAATTGACTACAAGGGTATGAGTTATGAGTGATCATAGGGATAGTGTTACATAAGTGGAAATACCTATGGAGGACCGGATGTGTAAGCGCATACCTTATACAAACCTATAGAGTGCTGATGGGTGAGAGTGTGATGTTAGATATAAGACATCCTATAGTGAATAGTGAGCCGTAATCAAGTGCAACAGGGATATTTCACGTGACTATGGGAACCTGGAAGGTAAAGAAAGGGGAGAAAAAACTGTTAGACAAGGTAATCAGACATAATGTAACCAGTTGATCAGACATGATCACCTGGTTTGAGACCCCCTGCCTTACACTATATAGATATCATGTTCATTCCCCATCTATCTTGCTCAGGAGAGCATCTCCCTCCCCCGGCACCAAGAGCAGCTCATACTGAATTGTTACATTGACTAGTAACACTGCACACAGAAATGCACCTTAATATTCCACTGTTAACCCTTTCCTCCCAGCAGTAACACACAACTCCTCACCTTGATATCATGGTGATTTATGGTCAGAATGACTTCAATGCGATCAGTGATTTCTATTCTAGCTCTGCTCACATAGATTTTATATCCACACTCAACTATAGGCCGTTCTTCATATTTTGGGGGCTTTTAGTCAGATATACTAGTTTGTGCCTGTATAGTATTGGTGTAGATGGGAGTGTAGGGCATGGGTTACATGGCACTGTGGTGGAATACTGATGGGAGGTATTGGTGCTGTGTTTGATGCTTCTACTGGGTATTTTCCTACAAATACTGGAACAGCTCACTGCTTAGAATGATCCTTCCCAGCTCTATAATATATTATATATACCCCACAATGCAGGCTCACACACACATTTGTCTCAAGTGTGTTGTAGGGACACAGATACAGTCTTGGTCATGTGACTAAAGGCTACTTTACACACTGCGATATCGGTCCCGATATCGCTAGTGTGGGTACCCGCCCCCATCTGTTGCGCGACACGGGCAAATCGCTGCCCATGCCGCACAACACCGACCAGACCCGTCACACATACTTACCTGCCCGGCGACGTCGCTGTGTCCGGCGAACCGCCTCCTTTCTAAGGGGGCGGTCCGTGCGGCGTCACAGCGACGTCACTGAGCGACCGCCCAATAGCAGCGGAGGGGCGGAGATGAGTGGCCGGAACATCCCGCCCACCTCCTTCCTTCCTCATAGCGGCTGGGAGGCAGGTAAGGAGAGGTTCCTCGTTTCTGCGGTGTCACACGGAGCGATGTGTGCTACCGCAGGAGCGACGAACTACATCGTTACTGCTGCAGTAACGATAATCGAGAATGGAGACCCATGTCACCGATGAGCGATTTTGCACGTTTTTGCAACGATGCAAAATCGCTCATCGGTATCACACGCAGCAACATCGCTAATGCGGCCGGATGTGCGTCACAAATTCCGTGACCCCAACGACTCCGCATTAGCGATGTCGCAGCGTGTAAAGCCCCCTTTAGTGGGAGTGGTGTACAGGGTCTTAGCAGTAAAGAGTATTCCATATTTCTGCCAGATACCCACAGAGATATTGAAATCTGAAAAAAGAGACTTCTGCTCATTGAAGGTAAGAACTGCTCACATAGCGTTCAACTCCACAGCAAACGAGTGCTCTAGCACTGGCATCTCAGCAGGGATATTCCCCTACTACACATGTGTGTCTAGGTCACTGTGACAGTTTACAGGACATAACTCAGGGCACCTAGACAGAAGGCAGAGGGACTACTTTCTATTTCTGGTGTAGAGCTTAGTACAATATATATATATTTATACTATTACATGGGACACATGTACCTTGTATTACCATTATTCGCTGTATATGAACCCCTTTTCTCCGGGCATTATTTGTCTATAGCATTTTTCACGAACCTGAGGCAACTGAGAACCCTTCAGTGAAGGAATTCCACTAACCCTCACAATACCTACCAGGGGCCTCCCTGCAGTAACTCAGGTAGTTGTACCCATTCTCTTTCCGCATTCTATGTGTTCTTCTTCTTTCTTCTTTTTTTTCTTTTTTCTTCTTTTTATTTCTATCATGTAGTTCAGGGGTTTATAGATATATGTCCTGCATCTCATATTTCCTTTAGTGGTGCTTCTTACCCATTCTCATATCATTTACCCTAGTATTTCATGATCCTGAGGCGACTGAGAACCCTTTAATAAAGGAATCCTTTTTCACCTGAATTGTCAAGTGATACTTACCAGTGACTATCACGTAATGTTACAGGTAGTTCCATTTTCTTCCTCTTCTTTCTCTCCTTTCTTCTTTGTCACACGGTCCATTGTGTTATAGCCCACGTGTCATGATAACACTTGTACCATCTTTTCATTTAGATTCCACCTACAATTATTTACCGATTCCAGTTCTGGAATAGGCTTTCATCATCTACTCACTAGAATTCTCAAGTTCATAAGGTACTGAGACATATACATGTTCACACCATTATAAAGAACAAAGTATAAACATTGAGGTTTTTCTCACACCCATGTTCCTGTGTTCTTTGATATGATATGTGTTCATTTCCTTCACTATATAGGATTGCAAGTTTTCCATTTGTACCTTAATGGCAATGACGCTATACAATTGAACACATATCATCCTGTTATCCATATAGGTGTGTATTTACCTGCTTGACTATTTTTGGTTGTTTGATCCAGAATGTTTCTCCAGATAGGTCATGTGGAAATTTTCTTTCCTCAGTACAAATGTTTTCACTATGGCTTTGGAAAATTTTTTTGTATGTGCATCATGGTCATTTGACCCATTGTACTCTCAAGTAGCAATATATTGTACTGTTATGTTGTACTATGTACTAATTACGTGTTTATATGGTTTTGTAACCCTTTATGATCTTAGATAACTTTATCCTTGATAAAGACCTAAAAACAAGCTCGAAACGTTGGATGAATTATCCTTTTGCACAAATAAAGAATTTTCAGCATTCTAAGAGTTCTTTTCTTACGTTATTGATCACTATAGTGTGCCAGAGCTATTTCTATTGAATTGACTCTTATTTTTTCTGAGCACCTGCTATATACACAGTGAGCCAGACATATTCAATTTTCATTCAGAAGGCAGAGGGAAGCCTTAGCAGCTGAGCCTATATCTTGGCTTGTGAGCATTAGAACAGGCCGGCGATTACAGGGTAACATGAAAAATGTCCAGCTTGCATTATGACTAGAACATGACAATATCCTTTTAAGTACTAACCTATGATGCGTTCCTAAGCAGTTGATGTTATATGTTCTACATTTCATTTTCTGCATACTTTCCAAGTAGTAGAATTTGCTTTGATATAGGCAACTGGATTTTCACAATGAAAAGGCAAAGGATAACGCCCGAAAAAGACGCCATACATTATGTCAGTGCCATCACTGACAAACCTGGATTGACCATGAAATACATCAATCCCCTTAAAGGTGAGTTAAAACAAGTTTTAACTAAATTGCCTTAATATTGTCATGCATTAGAATGACTGTCTTAGGTAATGATAAATATTTTCTACAGGAAGAGGAGTGTTTGCTGAAACTGAAATCGAAAAAGGGAGTTTTGTTGCAGAATATCGAGGTGAGCTCACGTATGCACTTACGATGGTAGACAACTACTCGAGATTTATGGTTGTGGTACAAGTCAAAGATCTAATGGCCCATACTGCAGCGAAGGTCTTCCAAGCACACTTATGCAGACCTCATGGCTACTCAGAGAGAGTCCTCACAGATCAAGGCACTGCCTTTGAAGCGGAAATCTTCAAGGACTTCTGCAGCTTTTACCGATGCAGGAAGATGCGTACTACACCCTACCATGCTCAAACCAATGGTTATCAACCTGCTCAGGACTTTACCCCATATTCCAGATGTGGCCTTACAAGTGATTTATAGAGGGGTAACAATACGTTGGGATCATCGGATCTAATCTCCCTTTTTATACACCCTAAAATCTTGTTTGCGTTAGAATAAACAATAACATCATAAAGGTATAGCAGTACCGTTTCAAAGTTTCGGTGTCCCAAGCAGCATTCCATCAGCCTCTGGAAGGTTCCTGGCAAATTGCACAGCTCGAAGGGCATGCTTTTGAACTCGCAGAGACCCATCGGGGTGGCAAAGGCGGTCTTCTCCCGGTCTGCCTCAGCAACGGACACTTGCCAATAGTGACTAGTGAGATCAAGGGTAGAAAAATAATTTGCAGTTGTCAATGCAGCTAGCTATTCCTCAATACAGGGGAGTGGTGCTGTCCTTCTTCTTTAACAGGACCAACGGAGCTGCCCAGAGGCTACAACTGTCACGGATAACCCCAGCCTCCTTCATGTTGCTCAACATGTCCTTGGTACACTGGTAATGTGCAGGTAGATTTGGCTTATATCTCTCTTTGATGGGTGGGTGTGCACTTGTGGGGATGTAGTGTTTGACCCCTTTTATTTTTCAAAAGTCTAGCGGATGTTTGCTGAAGACTTGCTCGTATTCTTGCACTAGCCTGTAGACCCCCTTCTTGTGATGTGAAGGTGTGGAGTCAGTGCCTACGTGTAATTCCTTACACCACTCCTCTGGCTGACTTGGTGAGCTGTCACTGAATGGGTGGGCTGAAGCAATGGTGGATGCTGCTGTTTGGATAGCATGTGTATCTACTGAGAACAGCTTATCAATGGTGGCAAATCGGAGCAGCTTAATCTTTTGCTCTCCGCAGTTCAACACTCTCATGGGCACTCTTCCCTTCCATATTAATGAATAAAACTATGATGTAAATAGCATATAGATACCCCACAAATGCAGATAAAAGTAGGTTATGGGAAAAGGGGGAAGAGAGAAACAGGAAAATAGTGGAATAAAGTATACCTTCCAGGTGGGAGAGGAAATGGCAGCACAGCCAGTGGAGGTGAAGCAAGGGGAGCCTGCAACTAAAGAGTTGAGAGCGTTATCACATGGTGACTGAGCCTGATTGTAACGGGAGCATAGAGGTGCCGATCCTGTCTTACCTGCGTTGGTGTAGAAGTGGGTGTCCTGTGGTGGAGTCAGCTATGTGCAGTGGTGGCCGTGGGTTCTTTTATGTGCGACCGTAGTAATAGCTGTGCCCACTTCCTGTATGGGAGTGGAATGCAGTGAGGCTAATGGAACGCACGCCTGCGCATTTGTGTTTAACGTCGCGCATGTGCAGAACGGAGAAAAGGCTGCGCTCACTTCCTAATGAAAGGGAGTGAGACGCAGCTGGGAAGGGAAGGGAAAAGATTAGGGTTTGGGGATGATGAAAGGGCTTTCTACGGGCAAGGATGGCAAAGGGTGGCAGTGACGGAAAGTCAGGCAGATGGTCCTGTCCTGTCCTGTCCGTCCGTCTTTTTGTATCATGAATTGGAAAGACTGCAAGGGGGAGGGGAGGTGCTTGTGCCCAAAAGGAGGAGTTATTCAGATTCATTGCAGTGGGCGGCGGCTGCAAAAAGCACCATTCTCCTTGTTTTTGCTCTGCAAATTCTACTACTTGGAAAGTATGCAGAAAATGAAATGTAGAACATATAACATCAACTGCTTAGGAACGCATCATAGGTTAGTACTTAAAAGGATATTGTCATGTTCTAGTCATAATGCAAGCTGGACATTTTTCATGTTACCCTGTAATCGCCGGCCTGTTCTAATGCTCACAAGCCAAGATATAGGCTCAGCTGCTAAGGCTTCCCTCTGCCTTCTGAATGAAAATTGAATATGTCTGGCTCACTGTGTATATAGCAGGTGGTCAGAAAAAATAAGAGTCAATTCAATAGAAATAGCTCTGGCACACTATAGTGATCAATAACGTAAGAAAAGAACTCTTAGAATGCTGAAAATTCTTTATTTGTGCAAAAGGATAATTCATCCAACGTTTCGAGCTTGTTTTTAGGTCTTTATCAAGGATAAAGTTATCTAAGATCATAAAGGGTTACAAAACCATATAAACACGTAATTAGTACATAGTACAACATAACAGTACAATATATTGCTACTTGAGAGTACAATGGGTCAAATGACCATGATGCACATACAAAAAAATTTTCCAAAGCCATAGTGAAAACATTTGTACTGAGGAAAGAAAATTTCCACATGACCTATCTGGAGAAACATTCTGGATCAAACAGCCAAAAATAGTCAAGCAGGTAAATACACACCTATATGGATAACAGGATGATATGTGTTCAATTGTATAGCGTCATTGCCATTAAGGTACAAATGGAAAACTTGCAATCCTATATAGTGAAGGAAATGAACACATATCATATCAAAGAACACAGGAACATGGGTGTGAGAAAAACCTCAATGTTTATACTTTGTTCTTTATAATGGTGTGAACATGTATATGTCTCAGTACCTTATGAACTTGAGAATTCTAGTGAGTAGATGATGAAAGCCTATTCCAGAACTGGAATCGGTAAATAATTGTAGGTGGAATCTAAATGAAAAGATGGTACAAGTGTTATCATGACACGTGGGCTATAACACAATGGACCGTGTGACAAAGAAGAAAGGAGAGAAAGAAGAGGAAGAAAATGGAACTACCTGTAACATTACGTGATAGTCACTGGTAAGTATCACTTGACAATTCAGGTGAAAAAGGATTCCTTTATTAAAGGGTTCTCAGTCGCCTCAGGATCATGAAATACTAGGGTAAATGATATGAGAATGGGTAAGAAGCACCACTAAAGGAAATATGAGATGCAGGACATATATCTATAAACCCCTGAACTACATGATAGAAATAAAAAGAAGAAAAAAGAAAAAAAAGAAGAAAGAAGAAGAACACATAGAATGCGGAAAGAGAATGGGTACAACTACCTGAGTTACTGCAGGGAGGCCCCTGGTAGGTATTGTGAGGGTTAGTGGAATTCCTTCACTGAAGGGTTCTCAGTTGCCTCAGGTTCGTGAAAAATGCTATAGACAAATAATGCCCGGAGAAAAGGGGTTCATATACAGCGAATAATGGTAATACAAGGTACATGTGTCCCATGTAATAGTATAAATATATATATATTGTACTAAGCTCTACACCAGAAATAGAAAGTAGTCCCTCTGCCTTCTGTCTAGGTGCCCTGAGTTATGTCCTGTAAACTGTCACAGTGACCTAGACACACATGTGTAGTAGGGGAATATCCCTGCTGAGATGCCAGTGCTAGAGCACTCGTTTGCTGTGGAGCTGAACGCTATGTGAGTAGTTCTTACCTTCAATGAGCAGAAGTCTCTTTTTTCAGATTTCAATATCTCTGTGGGTATCTGGCAGAAATATGGAATACTCTTTACTGCTAAGACCCTGTACACCACTCCCACTAAAGGGGGCTTTACACGCTGCAACATCGCTAATGCGGAGTCGTTGGGGTCACGGAATTTGTGACGCACATCCGGCCGCATTAGCGATGTTGCTGCGTGTGATACCGATGAGCGATTTTGCATCGTTGCAAAAACGTGCAAAATCGCTCATCGGTGACATGGGTCTCCATTCTCGATTATCGTTACTGCAGCAGTAACGATGTAGTTCGTCGCTCCTGCGGTAGCACACATCGCTCCGTGTGACACCGCAGAAACGAGGAACCTCTCCTTACCTGCCTCCCAGCCGCTATGAGGAAGGAAGGAGGTGGGCGGGATGTTCCGGCCACTCATCTCCGCCCCTCCGCTGCTATTGGGCGGTCGCTCAGTGACGTCGCTGTGACGCCGCACGGACCGCCCCCTTAGAAAGGAGGCGGTTCGCCGGACACAGCGACGTCGCCGGGCAGGTAAGTATGTGTGACGGGTCTGGTCGGTGTTGTGCGGCATGGGCAGCGATTTGCCCGTGTCGCGCAACAGATGGGGGCGGGTACCCACACTAGCGATATCGGGACCGATATCGCAGTGTGTAAAGTAGCCTTTAGTCACATGACCAAGACTGTATCTGTGTCCCTACAACACACTTGAGACAAATGTGTGTGTGAGCCTGCATTGTGGGGTATATATAATATATTATAGAGCTGGGAAGGATCATTCTAAGCAGTGAGCTGTTCCAGTATTTGTAGGAAAATACCCAGTAGAAGCATCAAACACAGCACCAATACCTCCCATCAGTATTCCACCACAGTGCCATGTAACCCATGCCCTACACTCCCATCTACACCAATACTATACAGGCACAAACTAGTATATCTGACTAAAAGCCCCCAAAATATGAAGAACGGCCTATAGTTGAGTGTGGATATAAAATCTATGTGAGCAGAGCTAGAATAGAAATCACTGATCGCATTGAAGTCATTCTGACCATAAATCACCATGATATCAAGGTGAGGAGTTGTGTGTTACTGCTGGGAGGAAAGGGTTAACAGTGGAATATTAAGGTGCATTTCTGTGTGCAGTGTTACTAGTCAATGTAACAATTCAGTATGAGCTGCTCTTGGTGCCGGGGGAGGGAGATGCTCTCCTGAGCAAGATAGATGGGGAATGAACATGATATCTATATAGTGTAAGGCAGGGGGTCTCAAACCAGGTGATCATGTCTGATCAACTGGTTACATTATGTCTGATTACCTTGTCTAACAGTTTTTTCTCCCCTTTCTTTACCTTCCAGGTTCCCATAGTCACGTGAAATATCCCTGTTGCACTTGATTACGGCTCACTATTCACTATAGGATGTCTTATATCTAACATCACACTCTCACCCATCAGCACTCTATAGGTTTGTATAAGGTATGCGCTTACACATCCGGTCCTCCATAGGTATTTCCACTTATGTAACACTATCCCTATGATCACTCATAACTCATACCCTTGTAGTCAATTACAGCCTCCTCTCTCCCCCCTCCCCTTCTCCCTTTCCATCTATAATTTTGCCAGTACAATATTAGTTTACATTAGGCACACACTCACATATTCCTTTCCTTAGTGATTTATTGTAATTCACATTCACATACAATTCTCTATGCCTGCCCCATTACTACATTCATACCTACTTGACCCTATCCTGATACCCCTTGTCTCACCTTGTTGGTCCCTACACCTGTTATCATGTCCTTTCCTGTGTCTGTCTTGTCACACAACACATTTTAGCATATAACTTGTGCTCCTTATTACCTGTCCTGCCTATTAGAATTATGTCCATTATGTCCATGCATGGCCCAATGAATCAAGTCTGTACTTCATATTCATGGTTTAAGCCTTTGGGTTCCAATGTGCCCAGAGTATATATCCAGAAAGATTCCCTTTCTTTGAGCTTCCTAATTCTATTGCCTCCTCTGCGTATGGCTTGGACATGTTCGATGACTTGGAATCTTAATTGGATCACTGTGTGATTATGCGTCACAAAATGGTGTGGGACTGGTAATAGAATCTGCTTACAATGTATTGTTGACTTGTGTTTAGCTCAAAGAAAGAGAATCTTTCTGGATATGTACTCTGGGCATATTAGAACCCAAGGGCTTAAACCGTGAATATGAAGTAAAGACTTGATTCATTGGGCCGTGCACCATGTCACCAAGTGTCCAATTGCATTGTCCAATGGCTCACAATGGTTATGCGTTTTCATTGGATGGATAATCGAAGCCATGTTTTTTTCCTTTCTGTTGGGTTTGTTGTGTGAGTAGCCTATAGGATTAAGTTGGTTACCGCAGGCAGTGGATTTAACTTCCTGTCTTTGGTCCAGTGGTAGATGGATTGTCTGGTCTATGAGCTGTTATTGGTTTGAATGCAGGTGAATGCCCATGGGCTGCTTATGACTGTGTAAAATAGTATTGATTCATGATGGATTTCAGACTACATGTAGATATCTTCAGTCTTTCTATCCACATCATTTAAATGAACATTATCCATGCAGCTTGATGCCTTGTGGACTCGGTCTAGGGACTTTGGCTTCAACTAGAGGATCACTTGGCTACATGGCTTCAATCTAGGGGCTCCAATTCCGATTGGAGATCATAACCGCAATCTAGGGATTTCGACTCCGGCTGCCAGGATTATGCCATATCATCATACCAGAGACTACTTAAGGAAGAAACCCAGGTTGGACAATTTTGTCACCTGGCTACAGACTTTGCAGACCTCAGCCAGCTTCCTAAATATGGCGCTATTCTATTGTCGGTGGGTGCCCGACAAATTACACAGCTATGTAAAATTTTGGTTTATGAAACTTCAAATCCAGTGACTGATTATTATGTTTTCTAATGTCCTGATTTAAAAAAAAAATAAATATTTTTTTTTAACCATCAAATATTGATTTTGTACAATCCATGTGTGAAGTTACATACAAGTGACATGAACAAGAAAAATACTTATTGTAACCAAAAATATTCACAATTTTATATATAAAATACATTTATTTATTGTACAGTCATTCTGCAACTTTATTAGAAATTTATTCTTGCACTTTTTCCTTTTCTCTAAATCCCCCTTTTCTCTTATAGAAGGCCTGTGGATCTTCTCTGTGAAGCATCCGGCAATCATGTTCACGTTTCATTTACTTTGGTATCGTCGTTCCATCTCCTTGATATTCCGATGAAAACCTTCTTGTTCTTCCCACCAGCACCAAGGTTTTCAGACAAGTAGTCCAAATAGGAATGTAAAAAATGTAACTTCAAATTCATTAGACAACCCAAGGCTTTGAAACGTTTCAGCATGTTCTCAACGATGGACTTAAATTTTGATTCTTTGTTGTTACCTAGAAACGTATTTATTGCTTCTTTCAAAGAGTCCCAAGCCCTTTTTTCAACAGTTTTCATTATTGTTTAAAACACGTCATCCTTCATTCATGGGTTTCTGAATATCCGAACCCACAAAAATGCTTTTGTGCTGCCCCTGTGCCAGCAGCCGCCGTTGGTCGGATCCAGACCTTCTAAGAGAGTGGCTCGACCCGGGGGTCTCGCGGACATGTCGAATAAAAGGAGGAATGTAGATGTATGGGCTAGGCCGTATTAAGTTTGTGACGCCACCAACGGTGTGTGGTGAGGTGGGACACCACCGCTGCCGTTATGGGATACCCGGGAGAGATGTAGTGGCAGCTGGATGTTAACCCCTCCGTGTGTAGGGATGATTGCCCCGGGGCCCAGTGTCTTTGTGCAGGGTATGGAGATGGCAAGGGCCGGCGCGCCTGAGCAAGCAGGGGGATGTTTGGTTACTCACAGTAAATGAATCACACGAGTCTTTCGGTAAACCAAAGGTGCTGGTGGCCTGCCGCCCCGGCCGGTTGCATTCAGGTCCCCCACCCAGGCTGGTGGTCGCTGTCCTTTACTCTGCACTTGTTTTTGTGTATGGTGGACTGCCTGGTCTGGAACTCAGGAGTCCGCTCCCGGCTGGATATGGCCTAAGGAGCCGTGCCCGCAGGCGCTGGCCCGTGGGATCTAAGGGCCCTGGCGGTGGCCTTATCCCTATCAGTGGGCTGTTGTCTTCTTTGAGGGACTTTAGGTGGGATAGGACCTATAATCCTGCCCTCAATCATTTAATTAGCTAGGCCGCTGGTTTCGGTCCTGGCTTCAGGGTCCTAGGTGACTAGGGTTTCAGGTCGGCTGTGTGTTTCCTAAGTGAGGAAAGGTGTTGTGCGGGGGCCTATCTGTAACTACCTGGTTTTGCCAGGGCATCACACCTTCCTTCAGACTTGATTCTGACAGTCCCTGAAACTTGGTACACAGGTACTTAAACATCTCTCCTTCTTTCAGTAGCGCTTTCACAAACAGCTTCATCAGTCCAAGCTTACAGTGGAGTGGTGGCAAGAGAACTTTAGGTGGGATCAACTAAGCTTTATGCAACAATGTTCTTGAGTCCCGGTTACAAAGATGTTCTTGTTGGCCAATTTTTTTTGCTCCAGTGAAGAGTCCTAACCTGGCTTTCCAATTCACACAAAAAGCATGTGTTCTGCCTTCTTTTACGTAATGCTGTGAATCTCTAGCATACAGCTAAACCCTAGTTCACATTTCAAATAAACAGACTGTGGAGTTCAATAGCCTTGATTTATTAGCTGGTAACGTGAACTTGATTGCAGTATACATGGAATATACAGTGAATATAGGAATATCCAAGATGCAGTTGAAGACAGAATACGGTATATCCAAGATACTGTTTTATACGGGTAAAAACTATAACAAGAAAATGATTACAGTCAGTACAGTGTTAATACAGAGTTAACATAGCATAACAGTACATGAGATGCAGTTCTTACGAGAATGTAGGTGAAAGGTCACTGCATCTGCAATACATAGAAATCTTATCTAGACAAACAAGACAGGGATGACACTAAAGGTGTAGAAGTACAATGTACAATGCATTTACTACACTCTTCCATCTAGGATTCTATCACTAACACATGTAATTTGCTTTGCTCACCGGATTACACTAGGCAGGGGTGAATGTACAGAGAGGTAAGTCGGCATGTCCTTTCCTGACAAATCCAAAGAGAAAATGGCTGCAGGCTTCTTCTCAGCTCAGGGAGGCATTCCTTACCCAGAATACATTTAGCTTAAAGGGAAACTCAGCAATTCAAAAGAATAACAATGACCTCTAGGGGTTGTAACAGAAATTTCAATGAATGACTATTAGCAGGCTGCCATGAGGCAGAACAGCATGGGTATTTAATATATCCTCCTTGCTGCCCAAGAAGCAATGAGAACATTTTTAGACCACCACATATTGACCATCCATGCTCCTTGTAGTTAAGTTTCTTGAGAATAAAGTCTAAATTCTCACAGCTTTCTTCCAAGTGCATAGCATGTGTGACGCCCTGGACTAGCCAGGTAGTCACAAACACAAAATCACACACACCCCCTCCCCTGGATAGTCTACATCAGTCACACAAAATCCTTGTTGCCTCCTCCAGGGTCTGATGTCCACACCAGGTGGGGCGGAGCCAGGCGGTTGGCCCCACCCACCGAGGAGTTCACAGGCCTGGAGGCGGGAAAAGCAGTTAGTTTAGTTTTGTAGTGGAAAGTGAGAGGACAGAAACTGTTAGTGTCTGGGTAGGAGCCCAGGCACTGTCAGCAAGGTCGGCAGACGGTGGTGGCCGTCTGCAGGAGGTGGTACAAGTCAGCTGAACCGTAGGACCGGGGACGGGCGGTGACCCGAGGGGAACTGAACCGGTGAGCGGATCTGTACCAAGCACAAAGGCAGGGCCATTGGACCCTGACCAGGCTAGGAGCCGCCGACAATGGTCAAATCCGAGAGTGACCGGAATCCCAGGGGTTCCCTAACACCCAAGACCCGACAGAAGGCAACCGTCCACACCGTGAGGATAAAAAGCCACCGCCATAGGCTAGAGATCCAAGGGCCAGCGCCTGCGGGCAAACGGGCTCCCTCGGTACGTACACCCCAGCCATCCAGCCTCCCCGTACCGCCACCGGGCCCCGGGATCACCAACCCCTACCCACGGAGGGGGAACCAACATCCTAGCTGCTCCCTGCCATCGCTCCCGGGATCCCCGTCACCAGCAGTGGTGGTGCCCATTATCACCACGACCTGTGGGTGACGTCACTAACTATCTCCCCAAACAAACCACCCCCTTTTCACTCGTGGGCGAGGAGCGCTGCTCGAGTCCCCGGATCTGGCCCTCCGCTCGAGCCACCGAGCAGCAGCAGCAGCAGAAGTCCCCGAACCCGAGCGTAGCGTGCGTGGCCCCTCTGCCCGCGACACATGCCCTACACACACTGAAGAATACTTACTGCCATTGAGCAGTAGCACAGCTTTCAGACTTTTTGGATGAAACAATGACGTGTCTCCACTCGCTCACATTGTACTTAATGTTACATTTTCCATCAGCACAGGAACATCGCTTGAATACACTAGAGCACCATCTTCAGAAAAGTATGGAGGGAATCTTTTCAGAATTCTAACCTTTTGGAAACCTATTGTCACGCTCTCCGGGTCCCCTGCTTCGCTCCCCGGCTCCTCTGGCAGACATCCCCCGCTCCACGGTCTCCAGCCTCCACCACCTGCGGTCCCCAGGCGGCCCGGTCCCCGCTCCCGGCGCCCGTCGGCAGCCCTGCTCCAGGCCGGCTCCCCTGCTTCCTATACACCGCTCCCTGCCCTGGCTTCTGGCACCCGGGCCTCGCGCATGCGCATTAGGGCGCGCGCGCGGTCATTGACCCTCTCTTAAAGGGCCAGCGTCCACTGACAGGAAATTGAACACACAGGTACAGGGTATAAAGGGGTTTAATGTCCAAGTGGGCGGGGCCTGTTCTTCGTGTTTCCTAAGCTAGGAGTCAGGTCTCCTTGTGTCTCTGTGATATACTTACCTATCTCTCTTCTAGAGCCGCTCCTGCCTCGCCATCCGGTCCTGCCGATTCCCGAACCCCGAACGCTGACTATCTGCCATCCCGTCAGTCCGTACCATCTCTGATCCCTGTGGTGACCCGTCCTCTCGCTCCATCGGTTCCGGACTCTGCCTGACATCTCGGCCTCCGAACCTGAGCTCCGTCACCCGGACTACCATCAGTGACTCCGTGGTCCCAGGGACTTCTCCATTCCACTCTTTTGCACGGACTGTCCTGCTACCCGTAGTGCTCCGGCTACCGGACCCCTTGCCTTCATTAAGGTGTTCGGCCCAGTGGATCCACCTCCTGGGTCTGCCCGTCCACCTGGCCCTAACACCTATAGAATCAGTGTTTGTGAAAAAACTGTACGTGATGATATTTTTTCAATATTTTTACTGAGTCCAATGATCAAAAGTATGAAAAAAATCACATCTTTCAAAAATTTTTACCCTTGGAAACCTGTGTTATTATTACTATGCACGAGCCCTAAATTGTCTGAAAAACAACAAATATGCTGGTTGGATAGACCTTGACCCCACAATTCAACGGCCACAATTAAGGAGAAAAGTGCTAAGAGAGTTAAATTTGCCCCTGAAATAACCCATGATACGGGCCAAGGAGGGACACACCATTTTGATCCGAAAATAGCCCAACACCATGAGAGACGGGCAAATCCGTGAAAAGACAAAGTTCCAAGCTACAACTGACGCAGGATCTACAGCACATACGCCCATTGTAATTGTTCATGATTTCCGGCCACTACGCATTTCAGCCTTCAGGGACCTGGTAATTCGAATGCTATGTCCAGGAGTAGAGATGAGCGAACCGGTCCCGGTTCGGCTCGAGGTCGGTTCGCCGAACGGAGCTCCCGTTCGAGTTCGGCTCGTCGAACGTTCGACGAACCGAACTCGAGCCAATAGGAAACAATGGCAGGCAATCACAAACACAGTAAAACACCTAGAAAACACCCTCAAAGGTGTCCAAAAGGTGACAAACAACTCACAACACAACACAAACACATGGGAAAGTGACAAGGACATATACTCATGCGAAAACAAAACAGCTGGACAAGGAAAAAGAGGAGGACACACAGATATAGGCATGGCACGCCATTCTAAAATCATGTAAAACACCGCAAGGTGACTCCAAGCGGAGTCTCCCTTTTTTCCAAAAATTGGGTCCCACACACACCCACCCCTTCAGTGGCAGCAGTTGTGCCCCAGTTGTACACTTCACAGCTACATTTGCATCAAGCACATTCAAAAATACGCTATTCTTAACCGTCCCCAGGATGACACCGGGGTAGGTAGCAAAGTCTTTCCTGATCCCAGCTCTGTTCATCTTGGCTTCTTTTAAAAACACAGCAAGCAAGGGTTACTCCAAGCGGAGTCTCCCTTTTTTCCAAAAATTGGGCCACACAGACACCCACCCCATCAGTGGCAGCACTTGGGCCCTAGTTGCAAACAGGATGTTTTGATTTGCATCAAGCAAATTCAAAAATACGCCATAATTAACCGTCCCCAGGATGACACCGGGGTAGGTAGCAAAGTCTTTCCTGATCCCAGCTCTGTTCATCTTGGCTTCTTTTAAAAACACAGCAAGCAAGGGTTACTCCAAGCGGAGTCTCCCTTTTTTCCAAAAATTGGGCCACACAGACACCCACCCCATCAGTGGCAGGACTTGGGCCCTAGTTGCAAACAGGATGTTTTGATTTGCATCAAGCACATTCAAAAATACGCCATTCTTATCCGTCCCCAGGATGACACCGGGGTAGGTAGATAAAGTCTTTGCTGACCCATGACTTGTTCATCTTGGCTTCTTTTAAAAACACAGCAAGCAAGGGTTACTCCAAGCGGAGTCTCCCTTTTTTCCAAAAATTGGGCCACACAGACACCCACCCCATCAGTGGCAGCACTTGGGCCCTAGTTGCAAACAGGATGTTTTGATTTGCATCAAGCACATTCAAAAATACGCCATAATTAACCGTCCCCAGGATGACACCGGGGTAGGTAGCAAAGTCTTTCCTGATCCCAGCTCTGTTCATCTTGGCTTCTTTTAAAAACACAGCAAGCAAGGGTTACTCCAAGCGGAGTCTCCCTTTTTTCCAAAAATTGGGCCACACAGACACCCACCCCATCAGTGGCAGCACTTGGGCCCTAGTTGCAAACAGGATGTTTTGATTTGCATCAAGCACATTCAAAAATACGCCATAATTAACCGTCCCCAGGATGACACCGGGGTAGGTAGCAAAGTCTTTCCTGATCCCAGCTCTGTTCATCTTGGCTTCTTTTAAAAACACAGCAAGCAAGGGTTACTCCAAGCGGAGTCTCCCTTTTTTCCAAAAATTGGGCCACACAGACACCCACCCCATCAGTGGCAGCACTTGGGCCCTAGTTGCAAACAGGATGTTTTGATTTCCATCAAGCACATTCCAAAATTCGCCATAATTAACCGTCCCCAGGATGACACCGGGGTAGGTAGCAAAGTCTTTCCTGATCCCAGCTCTGTTCATCTTGGCTTCTTTTAAAAACACAGCAAGCAAGGGTTACTCCAAGCGGAGTCTCCCTTTTTTCCAAAAATTGGGCCACACAGACACCCACCCCATCAGTGGCAGCACTTGGGCCCTAGTTGCAAACAGGATGTTTTGATTTGCATCAAGCACATTCAAAAATACGCCATAATTAACCGTCCCCAGGATGACACCGGGGTAGGTAGCAAAGTCTTTCCTGATCCCAGCTCTGTTCATCTTGGCTTCTTTTAAAAACACAGCAAGCAAGGGTTACTCCAAGCGGAGTCTCCCTTTTTTCCAAAAATTGGGCCACACAGACACCCACCCCATCAGTGGCAGCACTTGGGCCCTAGTTGCAAACAGGATGTTTTGATTTGCATCAAGCACATTCAAAAATACGCCATAATTAACCGTCCCCAGGATGACACCGGGGTAGGTAGCAAAGTCTTTCCTGATGCCAGCTCTGTTCATCTTGGCTTCTTTTAAAAACACAGCAAGCAAGGGTTACTCCAAGCGGAGTCTCCCTTTTTTCCAAAAATTGGGCCCCACACACACCCACCCCTTCAGTGGCAGCAGTTGTGCCCCAGTTGTACACTTCACAGCTACATTTACATCAAGCACATTCAAAAATACGCTATTCTTAACCGTCCCCAGGATGACACCGGGGTAGGTAGCAAAGTCTTTCCTGATCCCAGCTCTGTTCATCTTGGCTTCTTTTAAAAACACAGCAAGCAAGGGTTACTCCAAGCGGAGTCTCCCTTTTTTCCAAAAATTGGGCCACACAGACACCCACCCCATCAGTGGCAGCACTTGGGCCCTAGTTGCAAACAGGATGTTTTGATTTGCATCAAGCACATTCAAAAATACGCCATAATTAACCGTCCCCAAGATGACACCGGGGTAGGTAGCAAAGTCTTTCCTGATCCCAGCTCTGTTCATCTTGGCTTCTTTTAAAAACACAGCAAGCAAGGGTTACTCCAAGCGGAGTCTCCCTTTTTTCCAAAAATTGGGCCCCACACACACCCACCCCTTCAGTGGCAGCAGTTGTGCCCCAGTTGTACACTTCACAGCTACATTTGCATCAAGCACATTCAAAAATACGCTATTCTTAACCGTCCCCAGGATGACACCGGGGTAGGTAGCAAAGTCTTTCCTGATCCCAGCTCTGTTCATCTTGGCTTCTTTTAAAAACACAGCAAGCAAGGGTTACTCCAAGCGGAGTCTCCCTTTTTTCCAAAAATTGGGCCACACAGACACCCACCCCATCAGTGGCAGCACTTGGGCCCTAGTTGCAAACAGGATGTTTTGATTTGCATCAAGCACATTCAAAAATACGCCATAATTAACCGTCCCCAGGATGACACCGGGGTAGGTAGCAAAGTCTTTCCTGATCCCAGCTCTGTTCATCTTGGCTTCTTTTAAAAACACAGCAAGCAAGGGTTACTCCAAGCGGAGTCTCCCTTTTTTCCAAAAATTGGGCCACACAGACACCCACCCCATCAGTGGCAGCACTTGGGCCCTAGTTGCAAACAGGATGTTTTGATTTGCATCAAGCACATTCAAAAATACGCCATAATTAACCGTCCCCAGGATGACACCGGGGTAGGTAGCAAAGTCTTTCCTGATCCCAGCTCTGTTCATCTTGGCTTCTTTTAAAAACACAGCAAGCAAGGGTTACTCCAAGCGGAGTCTCCCTTTTTTCCAAAAATTGGGCCACACAGACACCCACCCCATCAGTGGCAGCACTTGGGCCCTAGTTGCAAACAGGATGTTTTGATTTCCATCAAGCACATTCCAAAATTCGCCATAATTAACCGTCCCCAGGATGACACCGGGGTAGGTAGCAAAGTCTTTCCTGATCCCAGCTCTGTTCATCTTGGCTTCTTTTAAAAACACAGCAAGCAAGGGTTACTCCAAGCGGAGTCTCCCTTTTTTCCAAAAATTGGGCCACACAGACACCCACCCCATCAGTGGCAGCACTTGGGCCCTAGTTGCAAACAGGATGTTTTGATTTGCATCAAGCACATTCAAAAATACGCCATAATTAACCGTCCCCAGGATGACACCGGGGTAGGTAGCAAAGTCTTTCCTGATCCCAGCTCTGTTCATCTTGGCTTCTTTTAAAAACACAGCAAGCAAGGGTTACTCCAAGCGGAGTCTCCCTTTTTTCCAAAAATTGGGCCACACAGACACCCACCCCATCAGTGGCAGCACTTGGGCCCTAGTTGCAAACAGGATGTTTTGATTTGCATCAAGCACATTCAAAAATACGCCATAATTAACCGTCCCCAGGATGACACCGGGGTAGGTAGCAAAGTCTTTACTGATGCCAGCTCTGTTCATCTTGGCTTCTTTTAAAAACACAGCAAGCAAGGGTTACTCCAAGCGGAGTCTCCCTTTTTTCCAAAAATTGGGCCCCACACACACCCACCCCTTCAGTGGCAGCAGTTGTGCCCCAGTTGTACACTTCACAGCTACATTTGCATCAAGCACATTCAAAAATACGCTATTCTTAACCGTCCCCAGGATGACACCGGGGTAGGTAGCAAAGTCTTTCCTGATCCCAGCTCTGTTCATCTTGGCTTCTTTTAAAAACACAGCAAGCAAGGGTTACTCCAAGCGGAGTCTCCCTTTTTTCCAAAAATTGGGCCACACAGACACCCACCCCATCAGTGGCAGCACTTGGGCCCTAGTTGCAAACAGGATGTTTTGATTTGCATCAAGCACATTCAAAAATACGCCATAATTAACCGTCCCCAGGATGACACCGGGGTAGGTAGCAAAGTCTTTCCTGATCCCAGCTCTGTTCATCTTGGCTTCTTTTAAAAACACAGCAAGCAAGGGTTACTCCAAGCGGAGTCTCCCTTTTTTCCAAAAATTGGGCCCCACACACACCCACCCCTTCAGTGGCAGCAGTTGTGCCCCAGTTGTACACTTCACAGCTACATTTACATCAAGCACATTCAAAAATACGCTATTCTTAACCGTCCCCAGGATGACACCGGGGTAGGTAGCAAAGTCTTTCCTGATCCCAGCTCTGTTCATCTTGGCTTCTTTTAAAAACACAGCAAGCAAGGGTTACTCCAAGCGGAGTCTCCCTTTTTTCCAAAAATTGGGCCACACAGACACCCACCCCATCAGTGGCAGCACTTGGGCCCTAGTTGCAAACAGGATGTTTTGATTTGCATCAAGCACATTCAAAAATACGCCATAATTAACCGTCCCCAAGATGACACCGGGGTAGGTAGCAAAGTCTTTCCTGATCCCAGCTCTGTTCATCTTGGCTTCTTTTAAAAACACAGCAAGCAAGGGTTACTCCAAGCGGAGTCTCCCTTTTTTCCAAAAATTGGGCCCCACACACACCCACCCCTTCAGTGGCAGCAGTTGTGCCCCAGTTGTACACTTCACAGCTACATTTGCATCAAGCACATTCAAAAATACGCTATTCTTAACCGTCCCCAGGATGACACCGGGGTAGGTAGCAAAGTCTTTCCTGATCCCAGCTCTGTTCATCTTGGCTTCTTTTAAAAACACAGCAAGCAAGGGTTACTCCAAGCGGAGTCTCCCTTTTTTCCAAAAATTGGGCCACACAGACACCCACCCCATCAGTGGCAGCACTTGGGCCCTAGTTGCAAACAGGATGTTTTGATTTGCATCAAGCACATTCCAAATCAACAAGCATTTACTCTCCCCAGGATGACACAGGGGTAGTAAATTCCTTATGGATCCATGACTTGTTCATTTTGATGACATTGTCACTAGAGATGAGCGAACCGGTCCCGGTTCGGCTTGAGGCGGTTCGCCGAACGGGGGGTCTGGCTCGAGTTCGGCTCGTCGAACGTTCGACGAACCGAACTCGAGCCCATAGGAAACAATGGCAGGCAATCACAAACACAGTAAAACACCTAGAAAACACCCTGAAAGGTGTCCAAAAGGTGACAAACAACTCACAACATAACACAAACACATGGGAAAGTGACAAGGACATATACTCATGTGAAAACAAAACAGCTGGACAAGGAAAAAGAGGGAGACACACAGATATATGAGTATATGCAAAGAAACATCGATTCCATTATTGTGCAACTTGAGCCCTGCTCATTTTAGGCTTCCAATCTGGATAAATTGCCTGAGCTCGCCACGTACGCCTTGAGGATCTTGTCGTGTCCTGCAGCCAGCGTTCTCTCGGAACCTGTCTTCAGTGCTGCTGGGGGTCTGCTGGCAGATAAGCACACGTGTCTGTCCACTGACAATGTGGACCTGGCTCTCAGAGGACTTTTCTTCCCCTGGGTCAGCCAGGGGAGGCGAAAGGCACGCGTATTTTTGAGAGTGCTTCATGCAAAGCATCTTTTTCTTTGTCAAAAGGGGGGGTCAACCGATGCCAGTCAAGTGGGGTGTGTGTGGCCCAGTTAGTGGCAACGAGGGAGACTGTGGTTGGAGTCCCCTCGCTGTGTCTCTAAAAGAACCAAGATGAACAAGTCATGGCTCTCAGAGGACTTTTCTTCCCCTGGGTCAGCCAGGGGACGGGAAAGGCACGCGTATTTTTGAGAGTGCTTCATGCAAAGCATCTTTTTCTTTGTCAAAAGGGGGGGTCAACCGATGCCAGTCAAGTGGGGTGTGTGTGGCCCAGTTAGTGGCAACGAGGGAGACTGTGGTTGGAGTCCCCTCGCTGTGTCTCTAAAAGAACCAAGATGAACAAGTCATGGCTCTCAGAGGACTTTTCTTCCCCTGGGTCAGCCAGGGGACGGGAAAGGCACGCGTATTTTTGAGAGTGCTTCATGCAAAGCATCTTTTTCTTTTTCAAAAGGGGGCTCAACCGATGCCAGTCAAGTGGGGTGTGTGTGGCCCAGTTAGTGGCAACGAGGGAGACTGTGGTTGGAGTCCCCTCGCTGTGTCTCTAAAAGAACCAAGATGAACAAGTCATGGCTCTCAGAGGACTTTTCTTCCCCTGGGTCAGCCAGGGGACGGGAAAGGCACGCGTATTTTTGAGAGTGCTTCATGAAAAGCATCTTTTTCTTTGTCAAAAGGGGGGGTCAACCGATGCCAGTCAAGTGGGGTGTGTGTGGCCCAGTTAGTGGCAACGAGGGAGACTGTGGTTGGAGTCCCCTCGCTGTGTCTCTAAAAGAACCAAGATGAACAAGTCATGGCTCTCAGAGGACTTTTCTTCCCCTGGGTCAGCCAGGGGACGGGAAAGGCACGCGTATTTTTGAGAGTGCTTCATGCAAAGCATCTTTTTCTTTGTCAAAAGGGGGGCTCAACCGATGCCAGTCAAGTGGGGTGTGTGTGGCCCAGTTAGTGGCAACGAGGGAGACTGTGGTTGGAGTCCCCTCGCTGTGTCTCTAAAAGAACCAAGATGAACAAGTCATGGCTCTCAGAGGACTTTTCTTCCCCTGGGTCAGCCAGGGGACGGGAAAGGCACGCGTATTTTTGAGAGTGCTTCATGCAAAGCATCTTTTTCTTTTTCAAAAGGGGGCTCAACCGATGCCAGTCAAGTGGGGTGTGTGTGGCCCAGTTAGTGGCAACGAGGGAGACTGTGGTTGGAGTCCCCTCGCTGTGTCTCTAAAAGAACCAAATTGAACAAGTCATGGCTCTCAGAGGACTTTTCTTCCCCTGGGTCAGCCAGGGGACGGGAAAGGCACGCGTATTTTTGAGAGTGCTTCATGCAAAGCATCTTTTTCTTTGTCAAAAGGGGGGGTCAACCGATGCCAGTCAAGTGGGGTGTGTGTGGCCCAGTTAGTGGCAACGAGGGAGACTGTGGTTGGAGTCCCCTCGCTGTGTCTCTAAAAGAACCAAGATGAACAAGTCATGGCTCTCAGAGGACTTTTCTTCCCCTGGGTCAGCCAGGGGACGGGAAAGGCACGCGTATTTTTGAGAGTGCTTCATGAAAAGCATCTTTTTCTTTGTCAAAAGGGGGGGTCAACCGATGCCAGTCAAGTGGGGTGTGTGTGGCCCAGTTAGTGGCAACGAGGGAGACTGTGGTTGGAGTCCCCTCGCTGTGTCTCTAAAAGAACCAAGATGAACAAGTCATGGCTCTCAGAGGACTTTTCTTCCCCTGGGTCAGCCAGGGGACGGGAAAGGCACGCGTATTTTTGAGAGTGCTTCATGCAAAGCATCTTTTTCTTTTTCAAAAGGGGGCTCAACCGATGCCAGTCAAGTGGGGTGTGTGTGGCCCAGTTAGTGGCAACGAGGGAGACTGTGGTTGGAGTCCCCTCGCTGTGTCTCTAAAAGAACCAAGATGAACAAGTCATGGCTCTCAGAGGACTTTTCTTCCCCTGGGTCAGCCAGGGGACGGGAAAGGCACGCGTATTTTTGAGAGTGCTTCATGCAAAGCATCTTTTTCTTTGTCAAAAGGGGGGGTCAACCGATGCCAGTCAAGTGGGGTGTGTGTGGCCCAGTTAGTGGCAACGAGGGAGACTGTGGTTGGAGTCCCCTCGCTGTGTCTCTAAAAGAACCAAGATGAACAAGTCATGGCTCTCAGAGGACTTTTCTTCCCCTGGGTCAGCCAGGGGACGGGAAAGGCACGCGTATTTTTGAGAGTGCTTCATGAAAAGCATCTTTTTCTTTGTCAAAAGGGGGGGTCAACCGATGCCAGTCAAGTGGGGTGTGTGTGGCCCAGTTAGTGGCAACGAGGGAGACTGTGGTTGGAGTCCCCTCGCTGTGTCTCTAAAAGAACCAAGATGAACAAGTCATGGCTCTCAGAGGACTTTTCTTCCCCTGGGTCAGCCAGGGGACGGGAAAGGCACGCGTATTTTTGAGAGTGCTTCATGCAAAGCATCTTTTTCTTTGTCAAAAGGGGGGGTCAACCGATGCCAGTCAAGTGGGGTGTGTGTGGCCCAGTTAGTGGCAACGAGGGAGACTGTGGTTGGAGTCCCCTCGCTGTGTCTCTAAAAGAACCAAGATGAACAAGTCATGGCTCTCAGAGGACTTTTCTTCCCCTGGGTCAGCCAGGGGACGGGAAAGGCACGCGTATTTTTGAGAGTGCTTCATGCAAAGCATCTTTTTCTTTTTCAAAAGGGGGCTCAACCGATGCCAGTCAAGTGGGGTGTGTGTGGCCCAGTTAGTGGCAACGAGGGAGACTGTGGTTGGAGTCCCCTCGCTGTGTTTTACATGCTTTTAGAAGGGCATGAAATGGCTTGGAGGTTGACTTTCATCATATGCAAACTGTTGGCTACCAAAATGCTGCCTTTCCAACAACTGTGGTTATAGGCAATGAGGAACATACTGATGAAGATGAGACGCAGATACCCGATTGGGATGACAACTTAAATATTCGGTCAGGGCAAGAAGAAACTCGGTCTGAGGGGTAGGGGAGTGCAAACACAACAATTGATGATTAAGTTCTAGATCACACCTACTGTCAACCCACAGTCAGACACTCGAGGAGGTCAACAGAGGCGGTGGAGGAGGATGCAACCGACGTCGAAGTAACCTGGCGCCTTCCTGGACACAGTCGGAGCACTGGTAGCACGTCTACAACTGCATCCTCAGCCACCACTCTGCCTCTGAGCATTATTCGGGGTGGATCAACAGGTCGCATGGCCTCTAAGCCTTGCCTAGCCAGGTCCTTTTTTGACATAGAAAAAGATCGCCCAAATTATGTGATCTGTAAAATTTGTCATGGTTCTCTTAGTAGAGGTAAAAACCTCAGCAGTTTGACAACTTCTTCCATGAATCGTCACATGAATAAATATCATATGGCCCGATGGGAAGCTCACCGTGCTGCAATGCGGCCTAGCGGAGCGAACCATCCACCGCCTGCCCCTTCCAGTGCATCCGCGCGCTCGTCATCTTCTAGGACTGTGGGGACAGCTGTCACACCTGTTTTTCCACCCACAACTTCCACCACTGTAACCGCAACAGGCAGTTTGCTTGGTAGGTCGTCAGTTGGTTTGGAAGGGGAAACAAGTGAGTGTGTACAGCTCTCTCAGACATCGATAGCACCAACTTTGGATGAAGGCAACATCATGTCTCCGCCTGCACTTTCCTCACAAAGCTGCATTTTTCCAGGGACACCCGACTCAACACCGTCTACACACAGCAGCCAGATCTCTGTCCCTCAGATGTGGTCAAATAAAAGGCCACTTCCTGCGACCTATGACAAAGCGAAGAGGTTGACTCTATCCCTCTGTAAGCTGTTGACTACAGAAATGCTGCCTTTCCGCCTAGTGGACACACAGGATTTTAGAGACCTTATGTCTGTCGCTGTGCCCCAGTACCAGATGCCTAGTCGCCACTACTTCTCTAAGAAAGGTGTGCCCGCGCTACACCAGCATGTCGCACACAACATCACCGCTTCCTTGAGAAACTCTGTGTGTGAACGGGTGCATTTCACCACCGATACTTGGACCAGTAAGCATGGACAGGGACGTTACATGTCGCTGACTGGCCACTGGGTAACTATGGTGATAGATGGTGAAGGGTCTGCTGCACAAGTCTTGCCGTCCCCACGACTTGTGTGTCAATCCTCTGTCTGTCCAAGTTCCGCCACTGCTTCTGCATCCTCCACCTCATCTGGGTCCTCCACCTCCGCCCCAAGCCTGCCTGGTCAGGCCACCAGCGTTCTCACTGCGCAGAAGGAATCACGCACCCCTCATTACTATGCTGGTAGCAGAGCGCAACGGCATCTGGCGGTCTTTAGCTTGACATGTCTTTGAAATAGGAGTCACACAGCGACTGAGTTGTGGGCAGCTCTGGAGACTGATTTTGATAAATGGTTGTCTCCACTCAACCTGCAGCCTGGTAAGGCCGTGTGCGACAATGCTGCAAACCTGGGTGCGGCCCTTCGCCTGGGCAAGGTGACACACGTGCCTTGTATGGCTCACGTGTTTAACCTTGTTGTCCAGCAATTTTTAACACACTATCCCGGCCTAGATGGCCTTCTGACCAGGGCACGGAAACTGTCTGCAGTGCTCACTTCCGCCGTTCAACCGCCGCACCTGAGCGACTTGCATCGCTCCAGAAGTCTTTCGGCCTGCCGGTTCATCGCCTGAAATGCGATGTGGCGACACGCTGGAATTCAACTCTCCACATGTTACAGCGACTGTGGCAGCACCGGCGAGCCCTGGTGCAATACGTCATGATGTATAGCCTGGGCCAACGAGATGCAGAAGTGGGGCAGATCACCCTGATGGAGTGATCTCAGATCAAGGACCTATGCACCCTTCTGCACAGTTTCGACATGGCGACGAATATGTTTAGCGCTGACAATGCCATTATCAGCATGACGATTACAGTCATTTACATGCTGGAGCACACGCTAAACACTATTCGTAGTCAGGGGGTGGGACAACAGGAAGGGGAGGAACTACAGGAGGATTCATATGCGCAAGACACAACAACATCACCAAGGTCCAGACGTTCATCATCACCAACGCGGCAGGCATGGGACCATGGGGGACAGGGATCAACAAGGGCGCATGGTAGCAGGTGAGATGTTGAGGAAGGTGCAGGAGGACATGAAGATATGGAGGACGAACTGTCCATGGACATGGAAGACTCAGCAGATGAGGGGGACCTTGGTCAAATTTCAGTTGAAAGAGGTTGGGGGGAGATGACAGAGGAAGAAAGAACGGTTAGCACCTCTATGCCACAAACACAGCGTGGACTTGGTGCGCATGGCTGCGCAAGACACATGAGTGCCTTCTTGTTGCACTACCTCCAACATGACCCTCGTATTGTCAAAATTAGAAGTGATGATGACTACTGGCTTGCCACACTATTAGATCCCCGGGACAAGTCCAAATTTTGTGACATAATTCCACCCATAGAAAGGGACGCACGTATGCAGGAGTATCAGCAGAAGCTGTTACTCGATCTTAGCTCGGCTTTTCCACCAAACAACCGTGCAGGTGAAGGGAGTGATTCTCCCAGTTGTAACTTGACAAACATGGGACGGCCTCGTCATCTTCAACAGTCTACCCGTACCAGTAGGACCGTATCTGGTGCTGGTAACAGCAATTTTATGGAATCTTTTCATAATTTTTTTAGACCCTCCTTTGCAAGGCCACCAGAGACAACAAGTCTGACACATAGTCAACGGATGGAGAGGATGATACAGGAGTATCTCCAAATGAACATCGATGCAATGACTTTGCAAATGGAGCCTTGCTCCTTTTGTGCTTCAAATCTAGAAAAATGTCAAGAGCTCTCCAGTTACGCCTCGAAGATTTTGTCGTGTCCAGCTGCCAGCGTTGTCTCTGAACGTGTCTTCAGTGCTGCTGGGTGTGTGCTGACAGATAAGCGCACGCGTCTGTCCAGTGACAATGTGGACAGACTGACGTTCATCAAAATGAACAAGTCATGGATCCAGAAGGAATTTACTACCCCTGTGTCATCCTGGGGAGAGTAAATGCTTGTGGATTTGGAATGTGCTTGATGCAAATCAAAACATCCTGTTTGCAACTAGGGCACAAGTGCTGCCACTGATAAGGTGTCTGTGTGGGGCCCAATTTTTGGAAAAAAAGGGAGACTCCGCTTGGAGTAACCCTTGCTTGCTGTGTTTTTTAAAAATGATACAAGATGAACAGATCTGAAGGCAAGATGAAGCCAACATCATGTCTCCGCCTGCACTTTTCTCACAAACCTGCATTTTTCCAGGGACACCCTACTCAACACCGTCTACAGACAGCAGCCAGATCTCTGTCCCTCAGATGTGGTCAAATAAAAGGCCACTTACTGCGACCCATGACAAAGCTAAGTGGTTGACTCTATCCCTCTGTAAGCTGTTGGCTACCGAAATGCTGCCTTTACGCGTAGTGGACACACAGGATTTTACAGACCTTATGTCTGTCGCTGTGCCCCAGTACCAGATGCCCAATCACCACTGCTTCTCCAAGAAAAGCATGCCCGCGCTACACCGGCATGTCGCACACAACATCACCACTTCCTTGAGAAAATCTGTGTGCGACAGGGTGCATTTCAACACAGATACTTGGACCAGTAAGCATAGACAGGGTCATTACATGTCACTGACTGGGCACTGGCAAACTATGGTGAGAGATGGAGAAGGGTCTGCTGTACAAGTCTTGCCGTCCCCACGAGTTGTTTCAATCCTTGTTCTGTATGTAGAAGTTAATACACTGCTTCTGCCTCTTCAACCTCGTGTGGGTCCTCTACCTTTGCGCAAACCCTGTGTGGTCAGGCCACCCTTCCTTGCAACTGCGCACAAGGACTACCACACACCTCCTTACTATGCTGGCAGCAGAGCTCAATGCCATCAGGCGGTCAAAGTTTTACTTTGAAATGTATGGGAAATGTGAGTCACACCGCTATTACAGAGAATAGTAGTCAGGCAGGGTCAAAACATTAATTGAGGAACAGGAACAGAATGGGACGGCCAGGACTTAATCAGAAAACAAGCAGAGGTGAAATGCGTATCGGCCAACAAGGTACATAAACAGCAAGCAGGAAAAGTAGTCAGGTAACAAGCACACAAAATCATAAAACTGAACTGGGGGTAAAATTAACCAGAGGTTCATAGCTATGTCTGGCAGTGGTCTGCAGACAGGATGGGCATAAAAAAGGTGTGGTGTCTTCCCATTGGTTGTAGCTGAATGATGGTATTTCATCTGTGAGATACCCACCAGCTACATTCAGCCAGAGATTCTGCATCTGTCAAGGTAATGCAGCCCAGTGGGTGAGCATAACCTGCGTCCACCTGCGCCGCTGGCATCGACTACTCTCCCATCATCAGCACTATTCATGAAAGGAACACGTTGTCACCTGGCGACCGGAGTACAAATTGACGGAGCGGACTCCGTTGGTGACTTAACAGCCGTGTGCGGCAATGATGCAAACCTGGCTGCGGGCCATCCTCAGGGCAATGTGACACACGTGCCTTTTATGGCTCACGTGTTGATCCGAATTCTCCAGCAATTTTTAAAACACCATCACGGCCTACATGGCCTTGTGCAGCGGGCACGCTCGCTATGTGCTCACTTCCATCGTGCGCACACAGCAGCTCAACAACTTTCATCACTCCGGAAGTCTTAGGGTCTGGCAGTTAAACGCCGGAAATGCGATGTTCCGACACGCAGGAATTGGAATCTGCACATGTTGCAGCGTGTGTGGCAGCACCGCA
The DNA here is from genome assembly GCF_048569485.1 of Anomaloglossus baeobatrachus. Classification (NCBI taxonomy): domain Eukaryota; kingdom Metazoa; phylum Chordata; class Amphibia; order Anura; family Aromobatidae; genus Anomaloglossus; species Anomaloglossus baeobatrachus. The sequence goes on along the minus strand of NW_027442066.1, from coordinate 205,713 downwards.
GAGCCCTGCTGAAATACGGTAAGACATATAGCCTGGGATAAGTTGATCCAGAGGTGGTGCAGATCACGCTGCTGGAGTGGTGTCAGATCAAGGACCTATGCACCCTGCTACACAGTTTTGAAATGTCGACGAAGATGTTTAGCACTGGCAATGTCATTCTCAGCGTGACAATTCTGGTCATCTACATGATGGAGCACACTGTAATTATTATTCGGAGTCAGGTGTTGGGACAAGAGGAAGGGGAGGAAGTACAGGAGGAGTCATATGCGGAAGGGATAACAAGATCTACGAGGTCCAGATGGTCAGCGGCACCTATGCGGCAGTCATGGTGAGGGAGAGGGATTAACAAGGGCGCATAGTATCAGCAAAAAGTGTTGATGAAAGTGCAGGAGCCCATGAAGAAATGGAGGACGAACTGGCGATGGGCATGGAAGACTCAGCAGATGAGTGAGAGCTTGCTCACATTTCGGTTGTGCGAGGTTGTGGGTAGAGGGCAGAGGAAGGATGCACGATTCTCACCTCTCTGCCACCAACACACCAAGGACTTGGTCCTCCTGGATGCACAAGACACATGAGCGCCTTCTTGCTGCACTACCTACATGACCCTCGGATTGTATGAATTTGAAGTAATCCTGAATACTGGGTTGCCACACTGTTAGATCCCCGGTACAAGACAAAATTTGGCGAACTAATTCCTGCCATAGAAATAGACGCACGTATACAGGAGTATCTGCAGAATGTGGTACGCAATCTTAGATCTACTTTTCCACTAAACACCAGTGCTGCACAGAGTGAATCTCAACACTTTGTCATGGATAGGAGGAAATGGTCTTTTACTTGTCCACATCGGAGGGACCGAGGGATGGCTGCTGTGCTGAGATGGCGTTGAGTACGGTGTCCCTGCACAGTTGCACTTTTGGTCATATCCCAAAATGAGTTGAAAAAGGACAGATGCTGTTGGAAAGGGGAACAGGTGTGTTGGAAAGGGGAAAAAAATTTTGGTCCGTGGATTTGGTGGTTAAACAACTGTAACATTTGCTGAAGAAACAACATCTGTTACAGTGGGACTGGCAGATTTGGATAAAGTGGTATATAATCTGTGACCGCTATATAACAAAAATTAATAAGAAAAGAAAGAGAAAGGTATATATCACCTTCAGCAGTCAGTGTCCACCGTGCTCCCAGTTGGAAAAGGAGAGGTTGGCAACTTGAAGGTTTGGTGGAGGATACAGAGCTGTGTGGCTATGAAACTAATAGTAGCCTGAACCGAGTTAGACGCCATTCGGATCTGGAGACTGTGAGCCCTGTTAGCGTCACAGGGTCCACATGCCCACCCAGCCCAGGAACTCCCTGTTAACAACACAGGGGCCATTGAGTACGCTGACCGTGTGCGTAGGGGCCACACCTGTGGACAGCAGGCGCATCAGCAGCAGCAGGCCTGTTAATGCCACTGGGCTGCACAAGCAGGACTGTTAGGACAGGAGCTGGTCTTAACCGTTCTGCGTTACCAACTGTGGTGGTGGCCTGCATCCACCACCCTATCCCTGCCTACCTCTGGCCTAAAGCCGCAATGGGTTCAACACATGGAGGTGTGCTCTTTCGGAGCATAATAGAAGACTGCGCACCTCCTTGTTGGCTCCAGCCCCTTTTATAACCTGGGTCCGCCCCAAACCAGGGTGAACCACAATGCACCTCCTGGAGACAAAAGCAGAGTGACACGTCATGAGTGGCATAACTAGCGTCCTATTTGGAAACGCAACTTCAATGATGACCTCATGGCTGCCATGACCCAAACACCTCACCAGTCATCGTCTGACCATCAATAATGCGGTGACAAGTCATAGGTGTGGGCCTCTGCAAGCCATTTGGGAGGACACCTGATGCCCTGTGGTCTATATGGGACCCCCACATCAGGGCCAGGGCCAAAGAGTTCATTACCGGACCTAGTCTCTGATGCAGGAAGTGCCTGAGCATGCTCAGTAGCATGAAATACAGTCTCTGAAAAAAGACTATCAGCTTTAGCATGGTGTCTAGGCACAAAACAGGACTTAGACCCGGCACAGAATGCAAGCACCTGTGCAAAGAGGCTTTTCACACTTAGTGTGGGAGCATGCGCTGTATCCCGAAATGAAGACTTAGCGTCAGGAATGGCACAGTCAGGCTGAGCATACTCACTAGGCGAAACACTGTAATTATGCTGCAGCTGGGGTACATCGGCACACGCATGCGCACTAGCTGCCTCTCCACACTTAGACGTGGAGGGGAAATTTGTCTTGGAGATGCTGTCTATGAACAGAAGGAAAAGCTAAAGGAAGCCTGACTTTCTATCCCTCCGAATTATGAAATGCAGCAATGAATTCCATGAGTTTGCTATAACATTAGCGTAGCTAAATGTGCATGAGGGTGTGATGTAGAGGTGCTAGAAATAGCTTGTCACCAGTGGGGCACTAATGGAATACAACAGCCAGTTCTATGATGCCACAAAATGGCAGTATTTTGTGCTATCATTATAGCTTATTAAAAACAGAGCACGAGGTTGTCATGCAGAGGTGCTGCACATAGATTTGCAGTAGTGTGAATAGACAAAAGTACAATAGCCACGTTTAGGATACAACTAGGTACAGTGAGTGTTTGCTAGTATAATGGCTGAGTTTAAAAAAGTTTGAGTGTGCAATGCAGGCAGATGTCCTGCAAATATCGTTCCAATACTGTGAATTGACAAAAGTACAATAGCCACGTTTAGGATACAACTAGGTACAGTGAGTGTTTGCTAGTATAATGGCTGAGTTTAAAAAAGTTTGAGTGTGCAATGCAGGCAGACGTGCTGCAAATAACGTTCCAATACTGTGAATAGACAAAAGTACAATAGCCACGTTTAGGATACAACTAGGTACACTGAGTGTTTGCTACTATAAATGGCTGAGTTTAAAAAAGTTTGAGTGTGCAATGCAGGCAGACGTGCTGCAAATAACGTTCCAATACTGTGAATTGACAAAAGTACAATAGCCACGTTTAGGATACAACTAGGTACAGTGAGTGTTTGCTAGTATAATGGCTGAGTTTAAAAAAGTTTGAGTGTGCAATGCAGGCAGACGTGCTGCAAATAACGTTCCAATACTGTGAATTGACAAAAGTACAATAGCCACGTTTAGGATACAACTAGGTACAGTGAGTGTTTGCTAGTATAATGGCTGAGTTTAAAAAAGTTTGAGTGTGCAATGCAGGCAGACGTGCTGCAAATAACGTTCCAATACTGTGAATTGACAAAAGTACAATAGCCACGTTTAGGATACAACTAGGTACAGTGAGTGTTTGCTAGTATAATGGCTGAGTTTAAAAAAGTTTGAGTGTGCAATGCAGGCAGACGTGCTGCAAATAACGTTCCAATACTGTGAATTGACAAAAGTACAATAGCCACGTTTAGGATACAACTAGGTACAGTGAGTGTTTGCTAGTATAATGGCTGAGTTTAAAAAAGTTAGAGTGTGCAATGCAGGCAGACGTGCTGCAAATAACGTTCCAATACTGTGAATTGACAAAAGTACAATAGCCACGTTTAGGATACAACTAGGTACAGTGAGTGTTTGCTAGTATAATGGCTGAGTTTAAAAAAGTTAGAGTGTGCAATGCAGGCAGACGTGCTGCAAATAACGTTCCAATACTGTGAATAGACAAAAGTACAATAGCCACGTTTAGGATACAACTAGGTACACTGAGTGTTTGCTACTATAAATGGCTGAGTTTAAAAAAGTTTGAGTGTGCAATGCAGGCAGACGTGCTGCAAATAACGTTCCAATACTGTGAATTGACAAAAGTACAATAGCCACGTTTAGGATACAACTAGGTACACTGAGTGTTTGCTACTATAAATGGCTGAGTTTAAAAAAGTTTGAGTGTGCAATGCAGGCAGACGTGCTGCAAATAACGTTCCAATACTGTGAATTGACAAAAGTACAATAGCCACGTTTAGGATACAACTAGGTACAGTGAGTGTTTGCTAGTATAATGGCTGAGTTTAAAAAAGTTAGAGTGTGCAATGCAGGCAGACGTGCTGCAAATATCGTTCCAATACTGTGAATAGACAAAAGTAAAATAGCCACGTTTAGGATACAACTAGGTACACTGAGTGTTTGCTAGTATAATGGCTGAGTTTAAAAAAGTTAGAGTGTGCAATGCAGGCAGACGTGCTGCAAATAACGTTCCAATACTGTGAATAGACAAAAGTACAATAGCCACGTTTAGGATACAACTAGGTACACTGAGTGTTTGCTACTATAAATGGCTGAGTTTAAAAAAGTTTGAGTGTGCAATGCAGGCAGACGTGCTGCAAATAACGTTCCAATACTGTGAATTGACAAAAGTACAATAGCCACGTTTAGGATACAACTAGGTACACTGAGTGTTTGCTAGTATAATGGCTGAGTTTAAAAAAGTTAGAGTGTGCAATGCAGGCAGACGTGCTGCAAATATCGTTCCAATACTGTGAATAGACAAAAGTACAATAGCCACGTTTAGGATACAACTAGGTACACTGAGTGTTTGCTAGTATAATGGCTTAGTAACAATGAGTTGTAGTGTGCAATGCAGGCAGACGTGCTCTGCAAATGTCTTTGCACTAGTGGGACTATAGCAAAGTCCAATAGCCACGTTTAGGATGCCACTAGGTACACTGAGTGTTTGCTAGTAAAATTGCTTAGTTTAAAAAAGTTGGAGTGTGCAATGCAGGCAGATGTGCTCTGCTAATATCTTTGCACTAGTGGGACTATAGCAAAGTCCAATAGCCACGTATAGGATGCCACTAGGTACACTGAGTGTTTGCTAGTATAATGGCTTAGTTAAAATGAGTTTGAGTGTGCAATGCAGGCAGACGCGCTATGCAAATGTCTTTGCACTAGTGGGACTATAGCAAAGTCCAATAGCCACGTATAGGATGCCACTAGGTACACTGAGTGTTTGCTAGTATAATGGCTTGGTTTTAATGAGTTGGAGTGTGCAATGCAGGCAGACGCGCTCTGCAAATGTCTTTGCACTAGTGGGACTATAGCAAAGTCCAATAGCCACGTATAGGATGCCACTAGGTACACTGAGTATTTGCTAGTATAATGGCTTGGTTAGAATGAGTTGTAGTGTGCAATGCAGGCAGATGTGCTCTGCTAATGTCTTTGCACTAGTGGGACTATAGCAAAGTCCAATAGCCACGTATAGGATGCCACTAGGTACACTGAGTGTTTGCTAGTATAATGGCTGAGTTTAAAAAAGTTAGAGTGTGCAATGCAGGCAGACGTGCTGCAAATATCGTTCCAATACTGTGAATAGACAAAAGTACAATAGCCACGTTTAGGATACAACTAGGTACACTGAGTGTTTGCTACTATAAATGGCTGAGTTTAAAAAAGTTTGAGTGTGCAATGCAGGCAGACGTGCTGCAAATAACGTTCCAATACTGTGAATTGACAAAAGTACAATAGCCACGTTTAGGATACAACTAGGTACACTGAGTGTTTGCTACTATAAATGGCTGAGTTTAAAAAAGTTAGAGTGTGCAATGCAGGCAGACGTGCTGCAAATATCGTTCCAATACTGTGAATAGACAAAAGTACAATAGCCACGTTTAGGATACAACTAGGTACACTGAGTGTTTGCTAGTATAATGGCTTAGTAACAATGAGTTGTAGTGTGCAATGCAGGCAGACGTGCTCTGCAAATGTCTTTGCACTAGTGGGACTATAGCAAAGTCCAATAGCCACGTTTAGGATGCCACTAGGTACACTGAGTGTTTGCTAGTAAAATTGCTTAGTTTAAAAAAGTTGGAGTGTGCAATGCAGGCAGATGTGCTCTGCTAATATCTTTGCACTAGTGGGACTATAGCAAAGTCCAATAGCCACGTATAGGATGCCACTAGGTACACTGAGTGTTTGCTAGTATAATGGCTTAGTTAAAATGAGTTTGAGTGTGCAATGCAGGCAGACGCGCTATGCAAATGTCTTTGCACTAGTGGGACTATAGCAAAGTCCAATAGCCACGTATACGATGCCACTAGGTACACTGAGTGTTTGCTAGTATAATGGCTTGGTTTTAATGAGTTGGAGTGTGCAATGCAGGCAGACGCGCTCTGCAAATGTCTTTGCACTAGTGGGACTATAGCAAAGTCCAATAGCCACGTATAGGATGCCACTAGGTACACTGAGTGTTTGCTAGTATAATGGCTTGGTTAGAATGAGTTGTAGTGTGCAATGCAGGCAGATGTGCTCTGCTAATGTCTTTGCACTAGTGGGACTATAGCAAAGTCCAATAGCCACGTATAGGATGCCACTAGGTACACTGAGTGTTTGCTAGTATAATGGCTTAGTTAAAATGAGTTTGAGTGTGCAATGCAGGCAGACGCGCTATGCAAATGTCTTTGCACTAGTGGGACTATAGCAAAGTCCAATAGCCACGTATAGGATGCCACTAGGTACACTGAGTGTTTGCTAGTATAATGGCTTGGTTAGAATGAGTTGTAGTGTGCAATGCAGGCAGATGTGCTCTGCTAATGTCTTTGCACTAGTGGGACTATAGCAAAGTCCAATAGCCACGTATAGGATGCCACTAGGTACACTGAGTGTTTGCTAGTATAATGGCTTAGTTAAAATGAGTTTGAGTGTGCAATGCCGGCAGACGCGCTATGCAAATGTCTTTGCACTAGTGGGACTATAGCAAAGTCCAATAGCCACGTATAGGATGCCACTAGGTACACTGAGTGTTTGCTAGTATAATGGCTTGGTTTTAATGAGTTGGAGTGTGCAATGCAGGCAGACGCGCTCTGCAAATGTCTTTGCACTAGTGGGACTATAGCAAAGTCCAATAGCCACGTATAGGATGCCACTAGGTACACTGAGTGTTTGCTAGTATAATGGCTTGGTTAGAATGAGTTGTAGTGTGCAATGCAGGCAGACGCGCTCTGCAAATGTCTTTGCACTAGTGGGACTATAGCAAAGTCCAATAGCCACGTATAGGATGCCACTAGGTACACTGAGTGTTTGCTAGTATAATGGCTTGGTTAGAATGAGTTGTAGTGTGCAATGCAGGCAGACGCGCTCTGCAAATGTCTTTGCACTAGTGGGACTATAGCAAAGTCCAATAGCCACGTATAGGATGCCACTAGGTACACTGAGTGTTTGCTAGTATAATGGCTTGGTTAGAATGAGTTGTAGTGTGCAATGCAGGCAGATGTGCTCTGCTAATGTCTTTGCACTAGTGGGACTATAGCAAAGTCCAATAGCCACGTATAGGATGCCACTAGGTACACTGAGTGTTTGCTAGTATAATGGCTTAGTTAAAATGAGTTTGAGTGTGCAATGCCGGCAGACGCGCTATGCAAATGTCTTTGCACTAGTGGGACTATAGCAAAGTCCAATAGCCACGTATAGGATGCCACTAGGTACACTGAGTGTTTGCTAGTATAATGGCTTGGTTTTAATGAGTTGGAGTGTGCAATGCAGGCAGACGCGCTCTGCAAATGTCTTTGCACTAGTGGGACTATAGCAAAGTCCAATAGCCACGTATAGGATGCCACTAGGTACACTGAGTGTTTGCTAGTATAATGGCTTGGTTAGAATGAGTTGTAGTGTGCAATGCAGGCAGACGCGCTCTGCAAATGTCTTTGCACTAGTGGGACTATAGCAAAGTCCAATAGCCACGTATAGGATGCCACTAGGTACACTGAGTGTTTGCTAGTATAATGGCTTGGTTAGAATGAGTTGTAGTGTGCAATGCAGGCAGACGCGCTCTGCAAATGTCTTTGCACTAGTGGGACTATAGCAAAGTCCAATAGCCACAGATAGGATGCCACTAGGTACACTGAGTGTTTGCTAGTATAATGGCTTACTTATAATTAGTTGGAGTGTGCAACGCAGGCAGATGCGCTCTGCAAATGTCTTGGCACTAGTGGGACTATAGCAAAGTCCAATAGCCACGTATAGGATGCCACTAGGTACACTGAGTGTTTGCTAGTAAAATTGCTTAGTTTAAAAAAGTTGGAGTGTGCAATGCAGGCAGACGTGCTCTGCAAATGTCTTTGCACTAGTGGGACTATAGCAAAGTCCAATAGCCACAGATAGGATGCCACTAGGTACACTGAGTGTTTGCTAGTATAATGGCTTACTTATAATTAGTTGGAGTGTGCAACGCAGGCAGATGCCCTCTGCAAATGTCTTGGCACTAGTGGGACTATAGCAAAGTCCAATAGCCACGTATAGGATGCCACTAGGTACACTGAGTGTTTGCTAGTAAAATTGCTTAGTTTAAAAAAGTTGGAGTGTGCAATGCAGGCAGACGTGCTCTGCAAATGTCTTTGCACTAGTGGGACTATAGCAAAGTCCAATAGCCACAGATAGGATGCCACTAGGTACACTGAGTGTTTGCTAGTATAATGGCTTACTTATAATTAGTTGGAGTGTGCAACACAGGCAGATGCGCTCTGCAAATGTCTTGGCACTAGTGGGACTATAGCAAAGTCCAATAGGCACGTATAGGATGCCACTAGGTACACTGAGTGTTTGCTAGTATAATGGCTTAGTTATCAGTTGGAGTGTGCAGAGGACAAGAGGGTACAGTGGCAGGATTGTGGTGCTCTGGGTAGAGGAATGGAAGCCTGCCTTTCTATTCCCTCCTAATGGTGAAATGCAGGTAGGAAATCCCTGACCTGGGCTACACAGACGCTGTTGCTGTTTGCAGGACCTGTCACCTATGGCTCTCTGACCCTGCCGGTTGGAGCCCTTAAAAGGACTGCTATAAAGTGCTCTCCCTAAGCTGTCTAACGCTGTGTATGCAGCGCATACAGCTGTATCGGCTATAGGACTCAGGAAGACGGAGCTGCGACAGTGATGTCTGACACCAAAGACGCAGAAGGCAGATAATGGCGTCCGTGAAGAAAATGTCCGGTTTTATAATGCAGGGACATGTGACATGCAGATCCTATCACACATGCCGTTGCTTCTCTGGCTCAAAGTCCACTTAGCTGTGTGTGTGTCTGGGATTGGCTGACATGCTGGCCCGCCCCACAAGACGCGCGCGCTTAGGGAAGGAAGACAAGAAAAAAAAAAAAAAATATGGCGATCGCCATTATAGAAACAGCAGTGATCTGAAGGCGCTGTTCACGCACACTATACACTGAAATGTGATAATAGTTTGATTCACAGAGTGACTTACACTATTACAGCAGAAACCAAGCTATGATTTAGCTGTTTTTTGGCTGCTAGAACCGTTCTCGAACGTTTCTAGAACTACCGAGCTTTTGCAAAAAGCTCGAGTTCTAGTTCGATCTAGAACATGCCCCAAAATCACTCAAGCCGCGAACTGGAGAACCACGAACCACGAACCGCGCTCAACTCTAATTGTCACTGGACAGACGCGTGCGCTTATCTGTCAGCACACACCCAGCAGCACTGAATACACGTTCAGAGACAACGCTGGCAGCTGGACACGACAAAATCTCCAAGGCGTAACTGGAGAGCTCTGGCCATTTTTCTAGGTTTGAAGCCCAAAAGGAGCAAGGCTCCAGTTGCACAGTCATGGCATCGATGTTCATTTGGAGATACTCCTGTATCATCCTCTCCAGCCGTTGAGTATGTGTCAGACTTGTTGTCTCTGGTGGCCTTGCAAAAGAGGGTCTAAAAAAATTATGAAAAGATTCCATAAAATTGCTGTTACCGGCACCAGATACGGTCCTACTGGTACGGGTAGACTGTTGAAGATGACGAGACCGTCCCATGTTTGTCAAGTTACAACTGGGAGATTCCCTCCCTGCACCTGCACGGTTGTTTGGTGGAAAAGCCGAGCTAAGATCGAGTAACAGCTTCTGCTGATACTCCTGCATACGTGCGTCCCTTTCTATGGCTGGAATTATGTCACAAAATTTGGACTTGTACCGGGGATCTAATAGTGTGGCAATCCAGTAGTCATCATCACTTCTAATTTTGACAATACGACTGTCATGTTGGAGGTAGTGCAACAAAAAGGCACTCATGTGTCTTGCGCAGCCATGCGGACCAAGTCCACGCTGTGTTTGTGGCATAGAGGTGCTACCCGTTCTTTCTTCCTCTGACATCTCCCCCCAACCTCTTTCAACTGAAATTTGACTAAGGTCTCCCTCATCCGCTGAGTCTTCCATGTCCATGGACAGTTCGTCCTCCATTTCTTCATGTTCTCCTGCACCTTGCTCAACATTTCGCCTGCTACTATGCGCCCTTGTCGATCCCTGTTCCCCATGGTCCCATGCCTGCTGCGTTGGTGATGATGAACGTCTGGACCTTGGTGATGTTGTTGTCCCTTGCGCATATGAATCCTCCTGTAGTCCCTCCCCTTCATGTTGTCCCACCCCCTGACTCCGAATAGTGTTTAGCGTGTGCTCCAGCATGTAAATGACTGGAATCGTCATGCTGATAATGGCATTGTCAGAGCTAAACATATTCGTCGCCATGTCGAAACTGTGCAGAAGGGTGCATAGGTCCTTGATCTGAGACCACTCCATCAGGGTGATCTGCCCCACCTCTGCATCTCGTTGGCCCAGGCTATACGTCATGACGTATTGCACCAGGGCTCTGCGGTGCTGCCACAGTCGCTGTAACATGTGGAGAGTTGAATTCCAGCGTGTCGCCACATCGCATTTCAGGCGATGAACCGGCAGGCCGAAAGACTTCTGGAGCGATGCAAGTCGCTCTGCTGCGGCGCTTGAACGGCGGAAGTGAGCTGACAGTTTTCGTGCCCTGTTCAGAAGGCCATCTAGGCCGGGATAGTGTGTTAAAAATTGCTGGACGACAAGGTTCAACACGTGAGCCATACAAGGTACGTGTGTCACAATGCCCAGGCGAAGTGCCGCACCCAGGTTTGCAGCATTGTCGCACACGGCCTTACCAGGCTGCAGGTTGAGTGGAGACAACCATTTATTAAACTCGGACCGCAGAGCTGACCACAACTCCTCAGCTGTGTGACTCTTATTCCCAAGACATGTCAAGCTAAAGACCGCCTGATGCCGTTGCGCTCTGCTGCCAGCATAGTAATGAGGCGTGCGTGATTCCTTCTGCGCAGTGAGAACGCTGGTGGCCTGACCAGGCAGGCTTGGGGCGGAGGTGGAGGACCCAGATGAGGTGGAGGATGCAGAAGCTGTGGAGGAACTTGGACAGACAGAGGATTGACACACAAGTCGTGGGGACGGCAAGACTTGTGCAGCAGACCCTTCACCATCTATCACCATAGTTACCCAGTGCCCAGTCAGCGACATGTAACGTCCCTGTCCATGCTTACTGGTCCAAGTATCGGTGGTGAAATGCACCCGTTCACACACAGAGTTTCTCAAGGAAGCGGTGATGTTGTGTGCGACATGCTGGTGTAGCGCGGGCACACCTTTCTTAGAGAAGTAGTGGCGACTAGGCATCTGGTACTGGGGCACAGCGACAGACATAAGGTCTCTAAAATCCTGTGTGTCCACTAGGCGGAAAGGCAGCATTTCGGTAGACAACAGCTTACAGAGGGATAGAGTCAACCTCTTAGCTTTGTCATGGGTCGGAGGAAGTGGCCTTTTATTTGACCACATCTGAGGGACAGAGATCTGGCTGCTGTGTGTAGACGGTGTTGAGTAGGGTGTCCCTGGAAAAATGCAGGTTTGTGAGGAAAGTGCAGGCGGAGACATGATGTTGCCTTCATCCAACGTTGGTGCTATCGATGTCTGAGAGAGCTGTACACACTCACTTGTTTCCCCTTCCAAACCAACTGACGACCTTACAAGCAAACTGCCTGTTGCGGTTACAGTGGTGGAAGTTTGGCGTGGAAAAACAGGTGTGACAGCTGTCCCCACAGTCCTAGAAGATGAAGAGCGCGCGGATGCACTGGAAGGGGCGGGCGGTGGATGGTTCGCTCTTGCAGCATTGCAGCACAGTGAGCTTCCTACCGGGACCTATGATATTTATTCATGTGACGATTCATGGAAGAAGTTGTCAAAGTGCTGAGGTTTTGACCTCTACTAAGAGAATCATGACAAATTTTACATATCACATGATTTGGGCGATCTTTTTCTATGTCAAAAAAGGACCAGGCTAGGCAAGGCTTAGAGGCCATGCGACCTGTTGATCCACCCCGAATAATGCTCATAGGCAGAGTGGTGGCTGAGGATGCAGTTGTAGACGTGCTACCAGTGCTCCGACTCTGTCCAGGAAGGCGCAAGGTAACTTCGTCGTCGGTTGCATCCTCCTCCACCGCCTCTGTTGACCTCCTCGAGTGCCTGACTGGGGGTTGACAGTAGGTGGGATCTAGAACTTCATCATCAATTGTTGTGTTTGCACTCCCCTCCCCCTCAGACCGAGCCTCTTCTTGCCCTGACCGAATATTTAAGTTGTCATCCCAATCGGGTATCTGCGTCTCATCTTCATCAGTATGTTCCTCATTGTCTATAACCACAGGTGTTACAGTTTGTGACAAAGGGTCAACATTATGCTCAGAAACTTGGTCCTCACAGCCTGAATCAGAGTCACAAAGGTTCTGGGCATCACTGCAGACCATTTCCTGTTCTGTATTCACTGTAGCTTGGGAGCAGACCTCTGATTCCCAGGCTATAGTGTGACTGAACAGCTCTGCAGACTCAGCCATCTCAGTTCCACCATACTGTGCAGGGCTGATGGAGACTTCAGAGCTGGGAGAAATCAAGTGTGATTGGGATGACAACTCAGAGGACTGGTGTTTTTTGGATGCGGTACTTGAAGTGGCTGAGAGGGCACTTGTTGGACCACTTGAGATCCATTCAAGCATTTTCCTTTTTTGCCCATCATCTACCTTTCTTCCTGTTGTTCGTGTCCGTAAAAAAGGGAGCACATCGGATTGTCCACGGTAAGTAGTAGACATCTTACTTTTGCTGGTAGATGGTCTATCTTCAGCAGATGATAATGGAGCTTTGCCACTTTCCCCACAGACAAAACCTTTTTTGCCTTTTCCACCACGCCTCTTCCCCTTTCCACCAGCATCTGTCATTTTGCCACTCATGTTGATTGCGACAAGATTGTGGACTGAAAATGTGGTAGTAAAAATTGAGAGGTGGTGAAGATTGCAGTGGTGGTCTAGCTTTATTAACAGCAGAATAATAAAGAATAAATATCCCTGACAATGCAACTTATTTATAATGAGTTGGAGTGTGCAACGCAGGCAGATGCGCTCTGCAAATGTCTTGGCACTAGTGGGACTATAGCAAAGTCCAATAGCCACGTATAGGATGCCACTAGGTACACTGAGTGTTTGCTAGTATAATGGCTAAGTTAAAATTAGTTGGAGTGTGCAACGCAGGCAGATGCGCTCTGCAAATGTCTTGGCACTAGTGGGACTATAGCAAAGTCCAATAGCCACGTATAGGATGCCACTAGGTACACTGAGTGTTTGCTAGTATAATGGCTTACTTATAATTAGTTGGAGTGTGCAATGCAGGCAGATGCGCTCTGCAAATGTCTTGGCACTAGTGGGACTATAGCAAGGTCCAATAGCCACGTATAGGATGCCACTAGGTACACTGAGTGTTTGCTAGTATAATGGCTTACTTATAATTAGTTGGAGTGTGCAACGCAGGCAGATGCGCTCTGCAAATGTCTTGGCACTAGTGGGACTATAGCAAGGTCCAATAGCCACGTATAGGATGCCACTAGGTACACTGAATGTTTGCTAGTATAATGGCTTACTTATAATTAGTTGGAGTGTGCAACGCAGGCAGATGCGCTCTGCAAATGTCTTGGCACTAGTGGGACTATAGCAAAGTCCAATAGCCACGTATAGGATGCCACTAGGTACACTGAGTGTTTGCTAGTATAATGGCTTACTTATAATTAGTTGGAGTGTGCAACGCAGGCAGATGCGCTCTGCAAATGTCTTGGCACTAGTGGGACTATAGCAAAGTCCAATAGCCACAGATAGGATGCCACTAGGTACACTGAGTGTTTGCTAGTAAAATTGCTTAGTTTAAAAAAGTTGGAGTGTGCAATGCAGGCAGACATGCTCTGCAAATGTCTTTGCACTAGTGGGACTATAGCAAAGTCCAATAGCCACAGATAGGATGCCACTAGGTACACTGAGTGTTTGCTAGTATAATGGCTTACTTATAATTAGTTGGAGTGTGCAACGCAGGCAGATGCCCTCTGCAAATGTCTTGGCACTAGTGGGACTATAGCAAAGTCCAATAGCCACGTATAGGATGCCACTAGGTACACTGAGTGTTTGCTAGTAAAATTGCTTAGTTTAAAAAAGTTGGAGTGTGCAATGCAGGCAGACGTGCTCTGCAAATGTCTTTGCACTAGTGGGACTATAGCAAAGTCCAATAGCCACAGATAGGATGCCACTAGGTACACTGAGTGTTTGCTAGTATAATGGCTTACTTATAATTAGTTGGAGTGTGCAACGCAGGCAGATGCGCTCTGCAAATGTCTTGGCACTAGTGGGACTATAGCAAAGTCCAATAGCCACGTATAGGATGCCACTAGGTACACTGAGTGTTTGCTAGTATAATGGCTTACTTATAATTAGTTGGAGTGTGCAATGCAGGCAGACGTGCTCTGCAAATGTCTTTGCACTAGTGGGACTATAGCAAAGTCCAATAGCCACAGATAGGATGCCACTAGGTACACTGAGTGTTTGCTAGTATAATGGCTTACTTATAATTAGTTGGAGTGTGCAACGCAGGCAGATGCCCTCTGCAAATGTCTTGGCACTAGTGGGACTATAGCAAAGTCCAATAGCCACGTATAGGATGCCACTAGGTACACTGAGTGTTTGCTAGTAAAATTGCTTAGTTTAAAAAAGTTGGAGTGTGCAATGCAGGCAGACGTGCTCTGCAAATGTCTTTGCACTAGTGGGACTATAGCAAAGTCCAATAGCCACAGATAGGATGCCACTAGGTACACTGAGTGTTTGCTAGTATAATGGCTTACTTATAATTAGTTGGAGTGTGCAACGCAGGCAGATGCGCTCTGCAAATGTCTTGGCACTAGTGGGACTATAGCAAAGTCCAATAGCCACGTATAGGATGCCACTAGGTACACTGAGTGTTTGCTAGTATAATGGCTAAGTTAAAATTAGTTGGAGTGTGCAACGCAGGCAGATGCGCTCTGCAAATGTCTTGGCACTAGTGGGACTATAGCAAAGTCCAATAGCCACAGATAGGATGCCACTAGGTACACTGAGTGTTTGCTAGTATAATGGCTTACTTATAATTAGTTGGAGTGTGCAACGCAGGCAGATGCGCTCTGCAAATGTCTTGGCACTAGTGGGACTATAGCAAGGTCCAATAGCCACGTATAGGATGCCACTAGGTACACTGAGTGTTTGCTAGTATAATGGCTTACTTATAATTAGTTGGAGTGTGCAACGCAGGCAGATGCGCTCTGCAAATGTCTTGGCACTAGTGGGACTATAGCAAGGTCCAATAGCCACGTATAGGATGCCACTAGGTACACTGAATGTTTGCTAGTATAATGGCTTACTTATAATTAGTTGGAGTGTGCAACGCAGGCAGATGCGCTCTGCAAATGTCTTGGCACTAGTGGGACTATAGCAAAGTCCAATAGCCACAGATAGGATGCCACTAGGTACACTGAGTGTTTGCTAGTATAATGGCTTACTTATAATTAGTTGGAGTGTGCAACGCAGGCAGATGCGCTCTGCAAATGTCTTGGCACTAGTGGGACTATAGCAAAGTCCAATAGCCACGTATAGGATGCCACTAGGTACACTGAGTGTTTGCTAGTAAAATTGCTTAGTTTAAAAAAGTTGGAGTGTGCAATGCAGGCAGACGTGCTCTGCAAATGTCTTTGCACTAGTGGGACTATAGCAAAGTCCAATAGCCACAGATAGGATGCCACTAGGTACACTGAGTGTTTGCTAGTATAATGGCTTACTTATAATTAGTTGGAGTGTGCAACGCAGGCAGATGCCCTCTGCAAATGTCTTGGCACTAGTGGGACTATAGCAAAGTCCAATAGCCACGTATAGGATGCCACTAGGTACACTGAGTGTTTGCTAGTAAAATTGCTTAGTTTAAAAAAGTTGGAGTGTGCAATGCAGGCAGACGTGCTCTGCAAATGTCTTTGCACTAGTGGGACTATAGCAAAGTCCAATAGCCACAGATAGGATGCCACTAGGTACACTGAGTGTTTGCTAGTATAATGGCTTACTTATAATTAGTTGGAGTGTGCAACACAGGCAGATGCGCTCTGCAAATGTCTTGGCACTAGTGGGACTATAGCAAAGTCCAATAGGCACGTATAGGATGCCACTAGGTACACTGAGTGTTTGCTAGTATAATGGCTAAGTTAAAATTAGTTGGAGTGTGCAACGCAGGCAGATGCGCTCTGCAAATGTCTTGGCACTAGTGGGACTATAGCAAAGTCCAATAGCCACGTATAGGATGCCACTAGGTACACTGAGTGTTTGCTAGTAAAATTGCTTAGTTTAAAAAAGTTGGAGTGTGCAATGCAGGCAGACGTGCTCTGCAAATGTCTTTGCACTAGTGGGACTATAGCAAAGTCCAATAGCCACAGATAGGATGCCACTAGGTACACTGAGTGTTTGCTAGTATAATGGCTTAGTTATAATGAGTTGGAGTGTGCAGAGGACAGGAGGGTACAGTGGCAGGATTGTGGTGCTCTGGGTAGAGGAATGGAAGCCTGCCTTTCTATTCCCTCCTAATGGTGAAATGCAGGGAGGAAATCCCTGACCTTGGCTACACAGATGCTGTTGCTGTTTGCAGGACCTGTCACCTATGGCTCTCTGACCCTGCCGATTTGAGCCCTTAAAAGGACTGCTATAAAGTGCTCTCCCTATGCTGTCTAACGCTGTGTATGCAGCGCATACAGCTGTATCGGCTATAGGACTCAGGAGGACGGAGCTGCGACAGTGATGTCTGACACCAAAGACGCAGAAGGCAGATAATGGCGTCCGTGAAGAAAATGTCCGGTTTTATAATGCAGGGATGACCGTTACAAGAGTTAGGCCTTTGTTTCAGGTATACCCCCAGTGGTAAATTTTTTCGCCCATTCTTTGCAGAATGGACATTACAACGACAGGAGACCCGCTCCTTTGCAATGGGAACAATGTTTTGAGGCCCTCATGCACGTCTCTATGCAGGGACAACGTGGAGCCTCCCAATTTTTGGCTGCCCTGCCTAAGGGCTATACTAAAATAGACCCACTTCCTTACAATGGGAATTATATTATATTATACTAGCAAACACTCAGTGTACCTAGTGGCATCCTATACGTGGCTATTGGACCTTGCTATAGTCCCACTAGTGCCAAGACATTTGCAGAGCGCATCTGCCTGCGTTGCACACTCCAACTAATTATAAGTAAGCCATTATACTAGCAAACACTCAGTGTACCTAGTGGCATCCTATACGTGGCTATTGGACCTTGCTATAGTCCCACTAGTGCCAAGACATTTGCAGAGCGCATCTGCCTGCGTTGCACACTCCAACTAATTATAAGTAAGCCATTATACTAGCAAACACTCAGTGTACCTAGTGGCATCCTATCTGTGGCTATTGGACTTTGCTATAGTCCCACTAGTGCCAAGACATTTGCAGAGCGCATCTGCCTGCGTTGCACACTCCAACTAATTATAAGTAAGCCATTATACTAGCAAACACTCAGTGTACCTAGTGGCATCCTATACGTGGCTATTGGACCTTGCTATAGTCCCACTAGTGCCAAGACATTTGCAGAGCGCATCTGCCTGCGTTGCACACTCCAACTAATTATAAGTAAGCCATTATACTAGCAAACACTGAGTGTACCTAGTGGCATCCTATACGTGGCTATTGGACCTTGCTATAGTCCCACTAGTGCCAAGACATTTGCAGAGCGCATCTGCCTGCGTTGCACACTCCAACTAATTATAAGTAAGCCATTATACTAGCAAAAACTCAGTGTACCTAGTGGCATCCTATCTGTGGCTATTGGACTTTGCTATAGTCCCACTAGTGCAAAGACATTTGCAGAGCACGTCTGCCTGCATTGCACACTCCAACTTTTTTAAACTAAGCCATTATACTAGCAAACACTCAGTGTACCTAGTGGCATCCTATACGTGGCTATTGGACTTTGCTATAGTCCCACTAGTGCCAAGACATTTGCAGAGCGCATCTGCCTGCGTTGCACACTCCAACTAATTATAAGTAAGCCATTATACTAGCAAGCACTCAGTGTACCTAGTGGCATCCTATACGTGGCTATTGGACCTTGCTATAGTCCCACTAGTGCCAAGACATTTGCAGAGCGCATCTGCCTGCGTTGCACACTCCAACTAATTATAAGTAAGCCATTATACTAGTAAACACTCAGTGTACCTAGTGGCATCCTATACGTGGCTATTGGACTTTGCTATAGTCCCACTAGTGCCAAGACATTTGCAGAGCGCATCTGCCTGCGTTGCACACTCCAACTAATTATAAGTAAGCCATTATACTAGCAAACACTCAGTGTACCTAGTGGCATCCTATACGTGGCTATTGGACCTTGCTATAGTCCCACTAGTGCCAAGACATTTGCAGAGCGCATCTGCCTGCGTTGCACACTCCAACTAATTATAAGTAAGCCATTATACTAGCAAACACTCAGTGTACCTAGTGGCATCCTATCTGTGGCTATTGGACTTTGCTATAGTCCCACTAGTGCCAAGACATTTGCAAAGCGCATCTGCCTGCGTTGCACACTCCAACTAATTATAAGTAAGCCATTATACTAGCAAACACTCAGTGTACCTAGTGGCATCCTATACGTGGCTATTGGACTTTGCTATAGTCCCACTAGTGCCAAGACATTTGCAGAGCGTATCTGCCTGCGTTGCACACTCCAACTAATTATAAGTAAGCCATTATACTAGCAAACACTCAGTGTACCTAGTGGCATCCTATACGTGGCTATTGGACTTTGCTATAGTCCCACTAGTGCCAAGACATTTGCAGAGCGCATCTGCCTGCGTTGCACACTCCAACTAATTTTAACTTAGCCATTATTCTAGCAAACACTCAGTGTACCTAGTGGCATCCTATACGTGGCTATTGGACTTTGCTATAGTCCCACTAGTGCCAAGACATTTGCAGAGCACATCTGCCTGCATTGCACACTCCAACTAATTATAAGTAAGCCATTATACTAGCAAACACTCAGTGTACCTAGTGGCATCCTATACGTGGCTATTGGACTTTGCTATAGTCCTACTAGTGCCAAGACATTTGCAGAGCGCATCTGCCTGCGTTGCACACTCCAACTAATTTTAACTTAGCCATTATACTAGCAAACACTCAGTGTACCTAGTGGCATCCTATACGTGGCTATTGGACTTTGCTATAGTCCCACTAGTGCCAAGACATTTGCAGAGCGCATCTGCCTGCGTTGCACACTCCAACTCATTATAAATAAGTTGCATTGTCAGGGATATTTATTCTTTATTATTCTGCTGTTAATAAAGCTAGACCACCACTGCAATCTTCACCACCTCTCAATTTTTACTACCACATTTTCAGTCCACAATCTTGTCGCAATCAACATGAGTGGCAAAATGACAGATGCTGGTGGAAAGGGGAAGAGGCGTGGTGGAAAAGGCAAAAAAGGTTTTGTCTGTGGGGAAAGTGGCAAAGCTCCATTATCATCTGCTGAAGATAGACCATCTACCAGCAAAAGTAAGATGTCTACTACTTACCGTGGACAATCCGATGTGCTCCCTTTTTTACGGACACGAACAACAGGAAGAAAGGTAGATGATGGGCAAAAAAGGAAAATGCTTGAATGGATCTCAAGTGGTCCAACAAGTGCCCTCTCAGCCACTTCAAGTACCGCATCCAAAAAACACCAGTCCTCTGAGTTGTCATCCCAATCACACTTGATTTCTCCCAGCTCTGAAGTCTCCATCAGCCCTGCACAGTATGGTGGAACTGAGATGGCTGAGTCTGCAGAGCTGTTCAGTCACACTATAGCCTGGGAATCAGAGGTCTGCTCCCAAGCTACAGTGAATACAGAACAGGAAATGGTCTGCAGTGATGCCCAGAACCTTTGTGACTCTGATTCAGGCTGTGAGGACCAAGTTTCTGAGCATAATGTTGACCCTTTGTCACAAACTGTAACACCTGTGGTTATAGACAATGAGGAACATACTGATGAAGATGAGACGCAGATACCCGATTGGGATGACAACTTAAATATTCGGTCAGGGCAAGAAGAGGCTCGGTCTGAGGGGGAGGGGAGTGCAAACACAACAATTGATGATGAAGTTCTAGATCCCACCTACTGTCAACCCCCAGTCAGGCACTCGAGGAGGTCAACAGAGGCGGTGGAGGAGGATGCAACCGACGACGAAGTTACCTTGCGCCTTCCTGGACAGAGTCGGAGCACTGGTAGCACGTCTACAACTGCATCCTCAGCCACCACTCTGCCTATGAGCATTATTCGGGGTGGATCAACAGGTCGCATGGCCTCTAAGCCTTGCCTAGCCTGGTCCTTTTTTGACATAGAAAAAGATCGCCCAAATCATGTGATATGTAAAATTTGTCATGATTCTCTTAGTAGAGGTCAAAACCTCAGCACTTTGACAACTTCTTCCATGAATCGTCACATGAATAAATATCATAGGTCCCGGTAGGAAGCTCACTGTGCTGCAATGCTGCAAGAGCGAACCATCCACCGCCCGCCCCTTCCAGTGCATCCGCGCGCTCTTCATCTTCTAGGACTGTGGGGACAGCTGTCACACCTGTTTTTCCACGCCAAACTTCCACCACTGTAACCGCAACAGGCAGTTTGCTTGTAAGGTCGTCAGTTGGTTTGGAAGGGGAAACAAGTGAGTGTGTACAGCTCTCTCAGACATCGATAGCACCAACGTTGGATGAAGGCAACATCATGTCTCCGCCTGCACTTTCCTCACAAACCTGCATTTTTCCAGGGACACCCTACTCAACACCGTCTACACACAGCAGCCAGATCTCTGTCCCTCAGATGTGGTCAAATAAAAGGCCACTTCCTCCGACCCATGACAAAGCTAAGAGGTTGACTCTATCCCTCTGTAAGCTGTTGTCTACCGAAATGCTGCCTTTCCGCCTAGTGGACACACAGGATTTTAGAGACCTTATGTCTGTCGCTGTGCCCCAGTACCAGATGCCTAGTCGCCACTACTTCTCTAAGAAAGGTGTGCCCGCGCTACACCAGCATGTCGCACACAACATCACCGCTTCCTTGAGAAACTCTGTGTGTGAACGGGTGCATTTCACCACCGATACTTGGACCAGTAAGCATGGACAGGGACGTTACATGTCGCTGACTGGGCACTGGGTAACTATGGTGATAGATGGTGAAGGGTCTGCTGCACAAGTCTTGCCGTCCCCACGACTTGTGTGTCAATCCTCTGTCTGTCCAAGTTCCTCCACAGCTTCTGCATCCTCCACCTCATCTGGGTCCTCCACCTCCGCCCCAAGCCTGCCTGGTCAGGCCACCAGCGTTCTCACTGCGCAGAAGGAATCACGCACGCCTCATTACTATGCTGGCAGCAGAGCGCAACGGCATCAGGCGGTCTTTAGCTTGACATGTCTTGGGAATAAGAGTCACACAGCTGAGGAGTTGTGGTCAGCTCTGCGGTCCGAGTTTAATAAATGGTTGTCTCCACTCAACCTGCAGCCTGGTAAGGCCGTGTGCGACAATGCTGCAAACCTGGGTGCGGCACTTCGCCTGGGCATTGTGACACACGTACCTTGTATGGCTCACGTGTTGAACCTTGTCGTCCAGCAATTTTTAACACACTATCCCGGCCTAGATGGCCTTCTGAACAGGGCACGAAAACTGTCAGCTCACTTCCGCCGTTCAAGCGCCGCAGCAGAGCGACTTGCATCGCTCCAGAAGTCTTTCGGCCTGCCGGTTCATCGCCTGAAATGCGATGTGGCGACACGCTGGAATTCAACTCTCCACATGTTACAGCGACTGTGGCAGCACCGCAGAGCCCTGGTGCAATACGTCATGACGTATAGCCTGGGCCAACGAGATGCAGAGGTGGGGCAGATCACCCTGATGGAGTGGTCTCAGATCAAGGACCTATGCACCCTTCTGCACAGTTTCGACATGGCGACGAATATGTTTAGCTCTGACAATGCCATTATCAGCATGACGATTCCAGTCATTTACATGCTGGAGCACACGCTAAACACTATTCGGAGTCAGGGGGTGGGACAACATGAAGGGGAGGGACTACAGGAGGATTCATATGCGCAAGGGACAACAACATCACCAAGGTCCAGACGTTCATCATCACCAACGCAGCAGGCATGGGACCATGAGGAACAGGGATCGACAAGGGCGCATAGTAGCAGGCGAAATGTTGAGCAAGGTGCAGGAGAACATGAAGAAATGGAGGACGAACTGTCCATGGACATGGAAGACTCAGCGGATGAGGGAGACCTTGGTCAAATTTCAGTTGAAAGAGGTTGGGGGGAGATGTCAGAGGAAGAAAGAACGGGTAGCACCTCTATGCCACAAACACAGCGTGGACTTGGTCCGCATGGCTGCGCAAGACACATGAGTGCCTTTTTGTTGCACTACCTCCAACATGACAGTCGTATTGTCAAAATTAGAAGTGATGATGACTACTGGATTGCCACACTATTAGATCCCCGGTACAAGTCCAAATTTTGTGACATAATTCCAGCCATAGAAAGGGACGCACGTATGCAGGAGTATCAGCAGAAGCTGTTACTCGATCTTAGCTCGGCTTTTCCACCAAACAACCGTGCAGGTGCAGGGAGGGAATCTCCCAGTTGTAACTTGACAAACATGGGACGGTCTCGTCATCTTCAACAGTCTACCCGTACCAGTAGGACCGTATCTGGTGCCGGTAACAGCAATTTTATGGAATCTTTTCATAATTTTTTTAGACCCTCTTTTGCAAGGCCACCAGAGACAACAAGTCTGACACATACTCAACGGCTGGAGAGGATGATACAGGAGTATCTCCAAATGAACATCGATGCCATGACTGTGCAACTGGAGCCTTGCTCCTTTTGGGCTTCAAACCTAGAAAAATGGCCAGAGCTCTCCAGTTACGCCTTGGAGATTTTGTCGTGTCCAGCTGCCAGCGTTGTCTCTGAACGTGTATTCAGTGCTGCTGGGTGTGTGCTGACAGATAAGCGCACGCGTCTGTCCAGTGACAATGTGGACAGACTGACGTTCATCAAAATGAACAAGTCATGGATCCATAAGGAATTTACTACCCCTGTGTCATCCTGGGGAGAGTAAATGCTTGTTGATTTGGAATGTGCTTGATGCAAATCAAAACATCCTGTTTGCAACTAGGGCCCAAGTGCTGCCACTGATGGGGTGGGTGTCTGTGTGGCCCAATTTTTGGAAAAAAGGGAGACTCCGCTTGGAGTAACCCTTGCTTGCTGTGTTTTTAAAAGAAGCCAAGATGAACAGAGCTGGGATCAGGAAAGACTTTGCTACCTACCCCGGTGTCATCCTGGGGACGGTTAAGAATAGCGTATTTTTGAATGTGCTTGATGCAAATGTAGCTGTGAAGTGTACAACTGGGGCACAACTGCTGCCACTGAAGGGGTGGGTGTGTGTGGGGCCCAATTTTTGGAAAAAAGGGAGACTCCGCTTGGAGTAACCCTTGCTTGCTGTGTTTTTAAAAGAAGCCAAGATGAACAGAGCTGGGATCAGGAAAGACTTTGCTACCTACCCCGGTGTCATCCTGGGGACGGTTAATTATGGCGTATTTTTGAATGTGCTTGATGCAAATCAAAACATCCTGTTTGCAACTAGGGCCCAAGTGCTGCCACTGATGGGGTGGGTGTCTGTGTGGCCCAATTTTTGGAAAAAAGGGAGACTCCGCTTGGAGTAACCCTTGCTTGCTGTGTTTTTAAAAGAAGCCAAGATGAACAGAGCTGGGATCAGGAAAGACTTTGCTACCTACCCCGGTGTCATCCTGGGGACGGTTAAGAATAGCGTATTTTTGAATGTGCTTGATGCAAATGTAGCTGTGAAGTGTACAACTGGGGCACAACTGCTGCCACTGAAGGGGTGGGTGTGTGTGGGGCCCAATTTTTGGAAAAAAGGGAGACTCCGCTTGGAGTAACCCTTGCTTGCTGTGTTTTTAAAAGAAGCCAAGATGAACAGAGCTGGGATCAGGAAAGACTTTGCTACCTACCCCGGTGTCATCCTGGGGACGGTTAATTATGGCGTATTTTTGAATGTGCTTGATGCAAATCAAAACATCCTGTTTGCAACTAGGGCCCAAGTGCTGCCACTGATGGGGTGGGTGTCTGTGTGGCCCAATTTTTGGAAAAAAGGGAGACTCCACTTGGAGTAACCCTTGCTTGCTGTGTTTTTAAAAGAAGCCAAGATGAACAGAGCTGGGATCAGGAAAGACTTTGCTACCTACCCCGGTGTCATCCTGGGGACGGTTAAGAATAGCGTATTTTTGAATGTGCTTGATGCAAATGTAGCTGTGAAGTGTACAACTGGGGCACAACTGCTGCCACTGAAGGGGTGGGTGTGTGTGGGGCCCAATTTTTGGAAAAAAGGGAGACTCCGCTTGGAGTAACCCTTGCTTGCTGTGTTTTTAAAAGAAGCCAAGATGAACAGAGCTGGGATCAGGAAAGACTTTGCTACCTACCCCGGTGTCATCCTGGGGACGGTTAATTATGGCGTATTTTTGAATGTGCTTGATGCAAATCAAAACATCCTGTTTGCAACTAGGGCCCAAGTGCTGCCACTGATGGGGTGGGTGTCTGTGTGGCCCAATTTTTGGAAAAAAGGGAGACTCCGCTTGGAGTAACCCTTGCTTGCTGTGTTTTTAAAAGAAGCCAAGATGAACAGAGCTGGGATCAGGAAAGACTTTGCTACCTACCCCGGTGTCATCCTGGGGACGGTTAATTATGGCGTATTTTTGAATGTGCTTGATGCAAATCAAAACATCCTGTTTGCAACTAGGGCCCAAGTGCTTCCACTGATGGGGTGGGTGTCTGTGTGGCCCAATTTTTGGAAAAAAGGGAGACTCCGCTTGGAGTAACCCTTGCTTGCTGTGTTTTTAAAAGAAGCCAAGATGAACAGAGCTGGGATCAGGAAAGACTTTGCTACCTACCCCGGTGTCATCCTGGGGACGGTTAATTATGGCGAATTTTGGAATGTGCTTGATGGAAATCAAAACATCCTGTTTGCAACTAGGGCCCAAGTGCTGCCACTGATGGGGTGGGTGTCTGTGTGGCCCAATTTTTGGAAAAAAGGGAGACTCCGCTTGGAGTAACCCTTGCTTGCTGTGTTTTTAAAAGAAGCCAAGATGAACAGAGCTGGGATCAGGAAAGACTTTGCTACCTACCCCGGTGTCATCCTGGGGACGGTTAATTATGGCGTATTTTTGAATGTGCTTGATGCAAATCAAAACATCCTGTTTGCAACTAGGGCCCAAGTGCTGCCACTGATGGGGTGGGTGTCTGTGTGGCCCAATTTTTGGAAAAAAGGGAGACTCCGCTTGGAGTAACCCTTGCTTGCTGTGTTTTTAAAAGAAGCCAAGATGAACAGAGCTGGGATCAGGAAAGACTTTGCTACCTACCCCGGTGTCATCCTGGGGACGGTTAATTATGGCGTATTTTTGAATGTGCTTGATGCAAATCAAAACATCCTGTTTGCAACTAGGGCCCAAGTGCTGCCACTGATGGGGTGGGTGTCTGTGTGGCCCAATTTTTGGAAAAAAGGGAGACTCCGCTTGGAGTAACCCTTGCTTGCTGTGTTTTTAAAAGAAGCCAAGATGAACAAGTCATGGGTCAGCAAAGACTTTATCTACCTACCCCGGTGTCATCCTGGGGACGGATAAGAATGGCGTATTTTTGAATGTGCTTGATGCAAATCAAAACATCCTGTTTGCAACTAGGGCCCAAGTCCTGCCACTGATGGGGTGGGTGTCTGTGTGGCCCAATTTTTGGAAAAAAGGGAGACTCCGCTTGGAGTAACCCTTGCTTGCTGTGTTTTTAAAAGAAGCCAAGATGAACAGAGCTGGGATCAGGAAAGACTTTGCTACCTACCCCGGTGTCATCCTGGGGACGGTTAATTATGGCGTATTTTTGAATTTGCTTGATGCAAATCAAAACATCCTGTTTGCAACTAGGGCCCAAGTGCTGCCACTGATGGGGTGGGTGTCTGTGTGGCCCAATTTTTGGAAAAAAGGGAGACTCCGCTTGGAGTAACCCTTGCTTGCTGTGTTTTTAAAAGAAGCCAAGATGAACAGAGCTGGGATCAGGAAAGACTTTGCTACTTACCCCGGTGTCATCCTGGGGACGGTTAAGAATAGCGTATTTTTGAATGTGCTTGATGCAAATGTAGCTGTGAAGTGTACAACTGGGGCACAACTGCTGCCACTGAAGGGGTGGGTGTGTGTGGGGCCCAATTTTTGGAAAAAAGGGAGACTCCGCTTGGAGTCACCTTGCGGTGTTTTACATGATTTTAGAATGGCGTGCCATGCCTATATCTGTGTGTCCTCCTCTTTTTCCTTGTCCAGCTGTTTTGTTTTCGCATGAGTATATGTCCTTGTCACTTTCCCATGTGTTTGTGTTGTGTTGTGAGTTGTTTGTCACCTTTTGGACACCTTTGAGGGTGTTTTCTAGGTGTTTTACTGTGTTTGTGATTGCCTGCCATTGTTTCCTATTGGCTCGAGTTCGGTTCGTCGAACGTTCGACGAGCCGAACTCGAACGGGAGCTCCGTTCGGCGAACCGACCTCGAGCCGAACCGGGACCGGTTCGCTCATCTCTACTCCTGGACATAGCATTCGAATTACCAGGTCCCTGAAGGCTGAAATGCGTAGTGGCCGGAAATCATGAACAATTACAATGGGCGTATGTGCTGTAGATCCTGCGTCAGTTGTAGCTTGGAACTTTGTCTTTTCACGGATTTGCCCGTCTCTCATGGTGTTGGGCTATTTTCGGATCAAAATGGTGTGTCCCTCCTTGGCCCGTATCATGGGTTATTTCAGGGGCAAATTTAACTCTCTTAGCACTTTTCTCCTTAATTGTGGCCGTTGAATTGTGGGGTCAAGGTCTATCCAACCAGCATATTTGTTGTTTTTCAGACAATTTAGGGCTCGTGCATAGTAATAATAACACAGGTTTCCAAGGGTAAAAATTTTTGAAAGATGTGATTTTTTTCATACTTTTGATCATTGGACTCAGTAAAAATATTGAAAAAATATCATCACGCACAGTTTTTTCACAAACACTGATTCTATAGGTGTTAGGGCCAGGTGGACGGGCAGACCCAGGAGGTGGATCCACTGGGCCGAACACCTTAATGAAGGCAAGGGGTCCGGTAGCCGGAGCACTACGGGTAGCAGGACAGTCCGTGCAAAAGAGTGGAATGGAGAAGTCCCTGGGACCACGGAGTCACTGATGGTAGTCCGGGTGACGGAGCTCAGGTTCGGAGGCCGAGATGTCAGGCAGAGTCCGGAACCGATGGAGCGAGAGGACGGGTCACCACAGGGATCAGAGATGGTACGGACTGACGGGATGGCAGATAGTCAGCGTTCGGGGTTCGGGAATCGGCAGGACCGGATGGCGAGGCAGGAGCGGCTCTAGAAGAGAGATAGGTAAGTATATCACAGAGACACAAGGAGACCTGACTCCTAGCTTAGGAAACACGAAGAACAGGCCCCGCCCACTTGGACATTAAACCCCTTTATACCCTGTACCTGTGTGTTCAATTTCCTGTCAGTGGACGCTGGCCCTTTAAGAGAGGGTCAATGACCGCGCGCGCGCCCTAATGCGCATGCGCGAGGCCCGGGTGCCAGAAGCCAGGGCAGGGAGCGGTGTATAGGAAGCAGGGGAGCCGGCCTGGAGCAGGGCTGCCGACGGGCGCCGGGAGCGGGGACCGGGCCGCCTGGGGACCGCAGGTGGTGGAGGCTGGAGACCGTGGAGCGGGGGATGTCTGCCAGAGGAGCCGGGGAGCGAAGCAGGGGACCCGGAGAGCGTGACAATAGGTTTCCAAAAGGTTAGAATTCTGAAAAGATTCCCTCCATACTTTTCTGAAGATGGTGCTCTAGTGTATTCAAGCGATGTTCCTGTGCTGATGGAAAATGTAACATTAAGTACAATGTGAGCGAGTGGAGACACGTCATTGTTTCATCCAAAAAGTCTGAAAGCTGTGCTACTGCTCAATGGCAGTAAGTATTCTTCAGTGTGTGTAGGGCATGTGTCGCGGGCAGAGGGGCCACGCACGCTACGCTCGGGTTCGGGGACTTCTGCTGCTGCTGCTGCTCGGTGGCTCGAGCGGAGGGCCAGATCCGGGGACTCGAGCAGCGCTCCTCGCCCACGAGTGAAAAGGGGGTGGTTTGTTTGGGGAGATAGTTAGTGACGTCACCCACAGGTCGTGGTGATAATGGGCACCACCACTGCTGGTGACGGGGATCCCGGGAGCGATGGCAGGGAGCAGCTAGGATGTTGGTTCCCCCTCCGTGGGTAGGGGTTGGTGATCCCGGGGCCCGGTGGCGGTACGGGGAGGCTGGATGGCTGGGGTGTACATACCGAGGGAGCCCGTTTGCCCGCAGGCGCTGGCCCTTGGATCTCTAGCCTATGGCGGTGGCTTTTTATCCTCACGGTGTGGACGGTTGCCTTCTGTCGGGTCTTGGGTGTTAGGGAACCCCTGGGATTCCGGTCACTCTCGGATTTGACCATTGTCGGCGGCTCCTAGCCTGGTCAGGGTCCAATGGCCCTGCCTTTGTGCTTGGTACAGATCCGCTCACCGGTTCAGTTCCCCTCGGGTCACCGCCCGTCCCCGGTCCTACGGTTCAGCTGACTTGTACCACCTCCTGCAGACGGCCACCACCGTCTGCCGACCTTGCTGACAGTGCCTGGGCTCCTACCCAGACACTAACAGTTTCTGTCCTCTCACTTTCCACTACAAAACTAAACTAACTGCTTTTTCCCGCCTCCAGGCCTGTGAACTCCTCGGTGGGTGGGGCCAACCGCCTGGCTCCGCCCCACCTGGTGTGGACATCAGACCCTGGAGGAGGCAACAAGGATTTTGTGTGACTGATGTAGACTATCCAGGGGAGGGGGTGTGTGTGATTTTGTGTTTGTGACTACCTGGCTAGTCCAGGGCGTCACACATGCTATGCACTTGGAAGAAAGCTGTGAGAATTTAGACTTTATTCTCAAGAAACTTAACTACAAGGAGCATGGATGGTCAATATGTGGTGGTCTAAAAATGTTCTCATTGCTTCTTGGGCAGCAAGGAGGATATATTAAATACCCATGCTGTTCTGCCTCATGGCAGCCTGCTAATAGTCATTCATTGAAATTTCTGTTACAACCCCTAGAGGTCATTGTTATTCTTTTGAATTGCTGAGTTTCCCTTTAAGCTAAATGTATTCTGGGTAAGGAATGCCTCCCTGAGCTGAGAAGAAGCCTGCAGCCATTTTCTCTTTGGATTTGTCAGGAAAGGACATGCCGACTTACCTCTCTGTACATTCACCCCTGCCTAGTGTAATCCGGTGAGCAAAGCAAATTACATGTGTTAGTGATAGAATCCTAGATGGAAGAGTGTAGTAAATGCATTGTACATTGTACTTCTACACCTTTAGTGTCATCCCTGTCTTGTTTGTCTAGATAAGATTTCTATGTATTGCAGATGCAGTGACCTTTCACCTACATTCTCGTAAGAACTGCATCTCATGTACTGTTATGCTATGTTAACTCTGTATTAACACTGTACTGACTGTAATCATTTTCTTGTTATAGTTTTTACCCGTATAAAACAGTATCTTGGATATACCGTATTCTGTCTTCAACTGCATCTTGGATATTCCTATATTCACTGTATATTCCATGTATACTGCAATCAAGTTCACGTTACCAGCTAATAAATCAAGGCTATTGAACTCCACAGTCTGTTTATTTGAAATGTGAACTAGGGTTTAGCTGTATGCTAGAGATTCACAGCATTACGTAAAAGAAGGCAGAACACATGCTTTTTGTGTGAATTGGAAAGCCAGGTTAGGACTCTTCACTGGAGCAAAAAAAATTGGCCAACAAGAACATCTTTGTAACCGGGACTCAAGAACATTGTTGCATAAAGCTTAGTTGATCCCACCTAAAGTTCTCTTGCCACCACTCCACTGTAAGCTTGGACTGATGAAGCTGTTTGTGAAAGCGCTACTGAAAGAAGGAGAGATGTTTAAGTACCTGTGTACCAAGTTTCAGGGACTGTCAGAATCAAGTCTGAAGGAAGGTGTGATGCCCTGGCAAAACCAGGTAGTTACAGATAGGCCCCCGCACAACACCTTTCCTCACTTAGGAAACACACAGCCGACCTGAAACCCTAGTCACCTAGGACCCTGAAGCCAGGACCGAAACCAGCGGCCTAGCTAATTAAATGATTGAGGGCAGGATTATAGGTCCTATCCCACCTAAAGTCCCTCAAAGAAGACAACAGCCCACTGATAGGGATAAGGCCACCGCCAGGGCCCTTAGATCCCACGGGCCAGCGCCTGCGGGCACGGCTCCTTAGGCCATATCCAGCCGGGAGCGGACTCCTGAGTTCCAGACCAGGCAGTCCACCATACACAAAAACAAGTGCAGAGTAAAGGACAGCGACCACCAGCCTGGGTGGGGGACCTGAATGCAACCGGCCGGGGCGGCAGGCCACCAGCACCTTTGGTTTACCGAAAGACTCGTGTGATTCATTTACTGTGAGTAACCAAACATCCCCCTGCTTGCTCAGGCGCGCCGGCCCTTGCCATCACCATACCCTGCACAAAGACACTGGGCCCCGGGGCAATCATCCCTACACACGGAGGGGTTAACATCCAGCTGCCACTACATCTCTCCCGGGTATCCCATAACGGCAGCGGTGGTGTCCCACCTCACCACACACCGTTGGTGGCGTCACAAACTTAATACGGCCTAGCCCATACATCTACATTCCTCCTTTTATTCGACATGTCCGCGAGACCCCCGGGTCGAGCCACTCTCTTAGAAGGTCTGGATCCGACCAACGGCGGCTGCTGGCACAGGGGCAGCACAAAAGCATTTTTGTGGGTTCGGATATTCAGAAACCCATGAATGAAGGATGACGTGTTTTAAACAATAATGAAAACTGTTGAAAAAAGGGCTTGGGACTCTTTGAAAGAAGCAATAAATACGTTTCTAGGTAACAACAAAGAATCAAAATTTAAGTCCATCGTGGAGAACATGCTGAAACGTTTCAAAGCCTTGGGTTGTCTAATGAATTTGAAGTTACATTTTTTACATTCCTATTTGGACTACTTGTCTGAAAACCTTGGTGCTGGTGGGAAGAACAAGAAGGTTTTCATCGGAATATCAAGGAGATGGAACGACGATACCAAAGTAAATGAAACGTGAACATGATTGCCGGATGCTTCACAGAGAAGATCCACAGGCCTTCTATAAGAGAAAAGGGGGATTTAGAGAAAAGGAAAAAGTGCAAGAATAAATTTCTAATAAAGTTGCAGAATGACTGTACAATAAATAAATGTATTTTATATATAAAATTGTGAATATTTTTGGTTACAATAAGTATTTTTCTTGTTCATGTCACTTGTATGTAACTTCACACATGGATTGTACAAAATCAATATTTGATGGTTAAAAAAAAAATATTTTTTTTTTTTTTAAATCAGGACATTAGAAAACATAATAATCAGTCACTGGATTTGAAGTTTCATAAACCAAAATTTTACATAGCTGTGTAATTTGTCGGGCACCCACCGACAATAGAATAGCGCCAGATTTAGGAAGCTGGCTGAGGTCTGCAAAGTCTGTAGCCAGGTGACAAAATTGTCCAACCTGGGTTTCTTCCTTAAGTAGTCTCTGGTATGATGATATGGTATAATCCTGGCAGCCGGAGTCGAAATCCCTAGATTGCGGTTATGATCTCCAATCGGAATTGGAGCCCCTAGATTGAAGCCATGTAGCCAAGTGATCCTCTAGTTGAAGCCAAAGTCCCTAGACCGAGTCCACAAGGCATCAAGCTGCATGGATAATGTTCATTTAAATGATGTGGATAGAAAGACTGAAGATATCTACATGTAGTCTGAAATCCATCATGAATCAATACTATTTTACACAGTCATAAGCAGCCCATGGGCATTCACCTGCATTCAAACCAATAACAGCTCATAGACCAGACAATCCATCTACCACTGGACCAAAGACAGGAAGTTAAATCCACTGCCTGCGGTAACCAACTTAATCCTATAGGCTACTCACACAACAAACCCAACAGAAAGGAAAAAAACATGGCTTCGATTATCCATCCAATGAAAACGCATAACCATTGTGAGCCATTGGACAATGCAATTGGACACTTGGTGACATGGTGCACGGCCCAATGAATCAAGTCTTTACTTCATATTCACGGTTTAAGCCCTTGGGTTCTAATGTGCCCAGAGTACATATCCAGAAAGATTCTCTTTCTTTGAGCTAAACACAAGTCAACAATACATTGTAAGCAGATTCTATTACCAGTCCCACACCATTTTGTGACGCATAATCACACAGTGATCCAATTAAGATTCCAAGTCATCGAACATGTCCAAGCCATACGCAGAGGAGGCAATAGAATTAGGAAGCTCAAAGAAAGGGAATCTTTCTGGATATATACTCTGGGCACATTGGAACCCAAAGGCTTAAACCATGAATATGAAGTACAGACTTGATTCATTGGGCCATGCATGGACATAATGGACATAATTCTAATAGGCAGGACAGGTAATAAGGAGCACAAGTTATATGCTAAAATGTGTTGTGTGACAAGACAGACACAGGAAAGGACATGATAACAGGTGTAGGGACCAACAAGGTGAGACAAGGGGTATCAGGATAGGGTCAAGTAGGTATGAATGTAGTAATGGGGCAGGCATAGAGAATTGTATGTGAATGTGAATTACAATAAATCACTAAGGAAAGGAATATGTGAGTGTGTGCCTAATGTAAACTAATATTGTACTGGCAAAATTATAGATGGAAAGGGAGAAGGGGAGGGGGGAGAGAGGAGGCTGTAATTGACTACAAGGGTATGAGTTATGAGTGATCATAGGGATAGTGTTACATAAGTGGAAATACCTATGGAGGACCGGATGTGTAAGCGCATACCTTATACAAACCTATAGAGTGCTGATGGGTGAGAGTGTGATGTTAGATATAAGACATCCTATAGTGAATAGTGAGCCGTAATCAAGTGCAACAGGGATATTTCACGTGACTATGGGAACCTGGAAGGTAAAGAAAGGGGAGAAAAAACTGTTAGACAAGGTAATCAGACATAATGTAACCAGTTGATCAGACATGATCACCTGGTTTGAGACCCCCTGCCTTACACTATATAGATATCATGTTCATTCCCCATCTATCTTGCTCAGGAGAGCATCTCCCTCCCCCGGCACCAAGAGCAGCTCATACTGAATTGTTACATTGACTAGTAACACTGCACACAGAAATGCACCTTAATATTCCACTGTTAACCCTTTCCTCCCAGCAGTAACACACAACTCCTCACCTTGATATCATGGTGATTTATGGTCAGAATGACTTCAATGCGATCAGTGATTTCTATTCTAGCTCTGCTCACATAGATTTTATATCCACACTCAACTATAGGCCGTTCTTCATATTTTGGGGGCTTTTAGTCAGATATACTAGTTTGTGCCTGTATAGTATTGGTGTAGATGGGAGTGTAGGGCATGGGTTACATGGCACTGTGGTGGAATACTGATGGGAGGTATTGGTGCTGTGTTTGATGCTTCTACTGGGTATTTTCCTACAAATACTGGAACAGCTCACTGCTTAGAATGATCCTTCCCAGCTCTATAATATATTATATATACCCCACAATGCAGGCTCACACACACATTTGTCTCAAGTGTGTTGTAGGGACACAGATACAGTCTTGGTCATGTGACTAAAGGCTACTTTACACACTGCGATATCGGTCCCGATATCGCTAGTGTGGGTACCCGCCCCCATCTGTTGCGCGACACGGGCAAATCGCTGCCCATGCCGCACAACACCGACCAGACCCGTCACACATACTTACCTGCCCGGCGACGTCGCTGTGTCCGGCGAACCGCCTCCTTTCTAAGGGGGCGGTCCGTGCGGCGTCACAGCGACGTCACTGAGCGACGGCCCAATAGCAGCGGAGGGGCGGAGATGAGTGGCCGGAACATCCCGCCCACCTCCTTCCTTCCTCATAGCGGCTGGGAGGCAGGTAAGGAGAGGTTCCTCGTTTCTGCGGTGTCACACGGAGCGATGTGTGCTACCGCAGGAGCGACGAACTACATCGTTACTGCTGCAGTAACGATAATCGAGAATGGAGACCCATGTCACCGATGAGCGATTTTGCACGTTTTTGCAACGATGCAAAATCGCTCATCGGTATCACACGCAGCAACATCGCTAATGCGGCCGGATGTGCGTCACAAATTCCGTGACCCCAACGACTCCGCATTAGCGATGTCGCAGCGTGTAAAGCCCCCTTTAGTGGGAGTGATGTACAGGGTCTTAGCAGTAAAGAGTATTCCATATTTCTGCCAGATACCCACAGAGATATTGAAATCTGAAAAAAGAGACTTCTGCTCATTGAAGGTAAGAACTACTCACA
The DNA here is from genome assembly GCF_048569485.1 of Anomaloglossus baeobatrachus. Taxonomy (NCBI): domain Eukaryota; kingdom Metazoa; phylum Chordata; class Amphibia; order Anura; family Aromobatidae; genus Anomaloglossus; species Anomaloglossus baeobatrachus. The sequence continues at coordinate 171,075 of NW_027442066.1, read as the reverse complement.
TAGCGTTCAACTCCACAGCAAACGAGTGCTCTAGCACTGGCATCTCAGCAGGGATATTCCCCTACTACACATGTGTGTCTAGGTCACTGTGACAGTTTACAGGACATAACTCAGGGCACCTAGACAGAAGGCAGAGGGACTACTTTCTATTTCTGGTGTAGAGCTTAGTACAATATATATATATTTATACTATTACATGGGACACATGTACCTTGTATTACCATTATTCGCTGTATATGAACCCCTTTTCTCCGGGCATTATTTGTCTATAGCATTTTTCACGAACCTGAGGCAACTGAGAACCCTTCAGTGAAGGAATTCCACTAACCCTCACAATACCTACCAGGGGCCTCCCTGCAGTAACTCAGGTAGTTGTACCCATTCTCTTTCCGCATTCTATGTGTTCTTCTTCTTTCTTCTTTTTTTTCTTTTTTCTTCTTTTTATTTCTATCATGTAGTTCAGGGGTTTATAGATATATGTCCTGCATCTCATATTTCCTTTAGTGGTGCTTCTTACCCATTCTCATATCATTTACCCTAGTATTTCATGATCCTGAGGCGACTGAGAACCCTTTAATAAAGGAATCCTTTTTCACCTGAATTGTCAAGTGATACTTACCAGTGACTATCACGTAATGTTACAGGTAGTTCCATTTTCTTCCTCTTCTTTCTCTCCTTTCTTCTTTGTCACACGGTCCATTGTGTTATAGCCCACGTGTCATGATAACACTTGTACCATCTTTTCATTTAGATTCCACCTACAATTATTTACCGATTCCAGTTCTGGAATAGGCTTTCATCATCTACTCACTAGAATTCTCAAGTTCATAAGGTACTGAGACATATACATGTTCACACCATTATAAAGAACAAAGTATAAACATTGAGGTTTTTCTCACACCCATGTTCCTGTGTTCTTTGATATGATATGTGTTCATTTCCTTCACTATATAGGATTGCAAGTTTTCCATTTGTACCTTAATGGCAATGACGCTATACAATTGAACACATATCATCCTGTTATCCATATAGGTGTGTATTTACCTGCTTGACTATTTTTGGTTGTTTGATCCAGAATGTTTCTCCAGATAGGTCATGTGGAAATTTTCTTTCCTCAGTACAAATGTTTTCACTATGGCTTTGGAAAATTTTTTTGTATGTGCATCATGGTCATTTGACCCATTGTACTCTCAAGTAGCAATATATTGTACTGTTATGTTGTACTATGTACTAATTACGTGTTTATATGGTTTTGTAACCCTTTATGATCTTAGATAACTTTATCCTTGATAAAGACCTAAAAACAAGCTCGAAACGTTGGATGAATTATCCTTTTGCACAAATAAAGAATTTTCAGCATTCTAAGAGTTCTTTTCTTACGTTATTGATCACTATAGTGTGCCAGAGCTATTTCTATTGAATTGACTCTTATTTTTTCTGAGCACCTGCTATATACACAGTGAGCCAGACATATTCAATTTTCATTCAGAAGGCAGAGGGAAGCCTTAGCAGCTGAGCCTATATCTTGGCTTGTGAGCATTAGAACAGGCCGGCGATTACAGGGTAACATGAAAAATGTCCAGCTTGCATTATGACTAGAACATGACAATATCCTTTTAAGTACTAACCTATGATGCGTTCCTAAGCAGTTGATGTTATATGTTCTACATTTCATTTTCTGCATACTTTACAAGTAGTAGAATTTGCTTTGATATAGGCAACTGGATTTTCATTTTTTTTCTGTTTATCAGTAGGACTTCAAAATAACAAAGGTGATCGCCTCCCGTTGCCTGGGAACCGTCCAGGCACAAGAGGGCTATGTGTCACCAGAAGGCGCACACACTCCCTCAAGGCCGGCAGACGTGCAATCCCAGGCACCTTCCAGTACCGACCAAGGTAGCGTCCTCCGAAACTACACTTGATCTTAGCCAAAAGGCCGAGAAGCTATAACCCGAATTGGTTACGGCCTTGAGTGGCACCCTGGCCTATACCGGACACATCTTAGGGAGAGGGAGACAAACCCACGCCTACAGAAGACATTTTGTCACCCAAGCCAAACCCTTGAAAAGGCTGTTTTGCAGAGCAAAAACAAGGAGAATGGTGCTTTTTGCAGCCGCCGCCCACTGCAATGAATCTGAATAACTCCTCCTTTTGGGCACAAGCACCTCCCCTCCCCCTTGCAGTCTTTCCAATTCATGATACAAAAAGACGGACGGACAGGACAGGACAGGACCATCTGCCTGACTTTCCGTCACTGCCACCCTTTGCCATCCTTGCCCGTAGAAAGCCCTTTCATCATCCCCAAACCCTAATCTTTTCCCTTCCCTTCCCAGCTGCGTCTCACTCCCTTTCATTAGGAAGTGAGCGCAGCCTTTTCTCCATTCTGCACATGCGCGACGTTAAACACAAATGCGCAGGCGTGCGTTCCATTAGCCTCACTGCATTCCACTCCCATACAGGAAGTGGGCACAGCTATTACTACGGTCGCACATAAAAGAACCCACGGCCACCACTGCACATAGCTGACTCCACCACAGGACACCCACTTCTACACCAACGCAGGTAAGACAGGATCGGCACCTCTATGCTCCCGTTACAATCAGGCTCAGTCACCATGTGATAACGCTCTCAACTCTTTAGTTGCAGGCTCCCCTTGCTTCACCTCCACTGGCTGTGCTGCCATTTCCTCTCCCACCTGGAAGGTATACTTTATTCCACTATTTTCCTGTTTCTCTCTTCCCCCTTTTCCCATAACCTACTTTTATCTGCATTTGTGGGGTATCTATATGCTATTTACATCATAGTTTTATTCATTAATATGGAAGGGAAGAGTGCCCATGAGAGTGTTGAACTGCGGAGAGCAAAAGATTAAGCTGCTCCGATTTGCCACCATTGATAAGCTGTTCTCAGTAGATACACATGCTATCCAAACAGCAGCATCCACCATTGCTTCAGCCCACCCATTCAGTGACAGCTCACCAAGTCAGCCAGAGGAGTGGTGTAAGGAATTACACGTAGGCACTGACTCCACACCTTCACATCACAAGAAGGGGGTCTACAGGCTAGTGCAAGAATACGAGCAAGTCTTCAGCAAACATCCGCTAGACTTTTGAAAAATAAAAGGGGTCAAACACTACATCCCCACAAGTGCACACCCACCCATCAAAGAGAGATATAAGCCAAATCTACCTGCACATTACCAGTGTACCAAGGACATGTTGAGCAACATGAAGGAGGCTGGGGTTATCCGTGACAGTTGTAGCCTCTGGGCAGCTCCGTTGGTCCTGTTAAAGAAGAAGGACAGCACCACTCCCCTGTATTGAGGAATAGCTAGCTGCATTGACAACTGCAAATTATTTTTCTACCCTTGATCTCACTAGTCACTATTGGCAAGTGTCCGTTGCTGAGGCAGACCGGGAGAAGACCGCCTTTGCCACCCCGATGGGTCTCTGCGAGTTCAAAAGCATGCCCTTCGAGCTGTGCAATTTGCCAGGAACCTTCCAGAGGCTGATGGAATGCTGCTTGGGACACCGAAACTTTGAAACGGTACTGCTATACCTTTATGATGTTATTGTTTATTCTAACGCAAACAAGATTTTAGGGTGTATAAAAAGGGAGATTAGATCCGATGATCCCAACGTATTGTTACCCCTCTATAAATCACTTGTAAGGCCACATCTGGAATATGGGGTAAAGTCCTGAGCAGGTTGATAACCATTGGTTTGAGCATGGTAGGGTGTAGTACGCATCTTCCTGCATCGGTAAAAGCTGCAGAAGTCCTTGAAGATTTCCGCTTCAAAGGCAGTGCCTTGATCTGTGAGGACTCTCTCTGAGTAGCCATGAGGTCTGCATAAGTGTGCTTGGAAGACCTTCGCTGCAGTATGGGCCATTAGATCTTTGACTTGTACCACAACCATAAATCTCGAGTAGTTGTCTACCATCGTAAGTGCATACGTGAGCTCACCTCGATATTCTGCAACAAAACTCCCTTTTTCGATTTCAGTTTCAGCAAACACTCCTCTTCCTGTAGAAAATATTTATCATTACCTAAGACAGTCATTCTAATGCATGACAATATTAAGGCAATTTAGTTAAAACTTGTTTTAACTCACCTTTAAGGGGATTGATGTATTTCATGGTCAATCCAGGTTTGTCAGTGATGGCACTGACATAATGTATGGCGTCTTTTTCGGGCGTTATCCTTTGCCTTTTCATTGTGAAAATCCAGTTGCCTATATCAAAGCAAATTCTACTACTTGGAAAGTATGCAGAAAATGAAATGTAGAACATATAACATCAACTGCTTAGGAACGCATCATAGGTTAGTACTTAAAAGGATATTGTCATGTTCTAGTCATAATGCAAGCTGGACATTTTTCATGTTACCCTGTAATCGCCGGCCTGTTCTAATGCTCACAAGCCAAGATATAGGCTCAGCTGCTAAGGCTTCCCTCTGCCTTCTGAATGAAAATTGAATATGTCTGGCTCACTGTGTATATAGCAGGTGCTCAGAAAAAATAAGAGTCAATTCAATAGAAATAGCTCTGGCACACTATAGTGATCAATAACGTAAGAAAAGAACTCTTAGAATGCTGAAAATTCTTTATTTGTGCAAAAGGATAATTCATCCAACGTTTCGAGCTTGTTTTTAGGTCTTTATCAAGGATAAAGTTATCTAAGATCATAAAGGGTTACAAAACCATATAAACACGTAATTAGTACATAGTACAACATAACAGTACAATATATTGCTACTTGAGAGTACAATGGGTCAAATGACCATGATGCACATACAAAAAAATTTTCCAAAGCCATAGTGAAAACATTTGTACTGAGGAAAGAAAATTTCCACATGACCTATCTGGAGAAACATTCTGGATCAAACAACCAAAAATAGTCAAGCAGGTAAATACACACCTATATGGATAACAGGATGATATGTGTTCAATTGTATAGCGTCATTGCCATTAAGGTACAAATGGAAAACTTGCAATCCTATATAGTGAAGGAAATGAACACATATCATATCAAAGAACACAGGAACATGGGTGTGAGAAAAACCTCAATGTTTATACTTTGTTCTTTATAATGGTGTGAACATGTATATGTCTCAGTACCTTATGAACTTGAGAATTCTAGTGAGTAGATGATGAAAGCCTATTCCAGAACTGGAATCGGTAAATAATTGTAGGTGGAATCTAAATGAAAAGATGGTACAAGTGTTATCATGACACGTGGGCTATAACACAATGGACCGTGTGACAAAGAAGAAAGGAGAGAAAGAAGAGGAAGAAAATGGAACTACCTGTAACATTACGTGATAGTCACTGGTAAGTATCACTTGACAATTCAGGTGAAAAAGGATTCCTTTATTAAAGGGTTCTCAGTCGCCTCAGGATCATGAAATACTAGGGTAAATGATATGAGAATGGGTAAGAAGCACCACTAAAGGAAATATGAGATGCAGGACATATATCTATAAACCCCTGAACTACATGATAGAAATAAAAAGAAGAAAAAAGAAAAAAAAGAAGAAAGAAGAAGAACACATAGAATGCGGAAAGAGAATGGGTACAACTACCTGAGTTACTGCAGGGAGGCCCCTGGTAGGTATTGTGAGGGTTAGTGGAATTCCTTCACTGAAGGGTTCTCAGTTGCCTCAGGTTCGTGAAAAATGCTATAGACAAATAATGCCTGGAGAAAAGGGGTTCATATACAGCGAATAATGGTAATACAAGGTACATGTGTCCCATGTAATAGTATAAATATATATATATTGTACTAAGCTCTACACCAGAAATAGAAAGTAGTCCCTCTGCCTTCTGTCTAGGTGCCCTGAGTTATGTCCTGTAAACTGTCACAGTGACCTAGACACACATGTGTAGTAGGGGAATATCCCTGCTGAGATGCCAGTGCTAGAGCACTCGTTTGCTGTGGAGTTGAACGCTATGTGAGCAGTTCTTACCTTCAATGAGCAGAAGTCTCTTTTTTCAGATTTCAATATCTCTGTGGGTATCTGGCAGAAATATGGAATACTCTTTACTGCTAAGACCCTGTACACCACTCCCACTAAAGGGGGCTTTACACGCTGCGACATCGCTAATGCGGAGTCGTTGGGGTCACGGAATTTGTGACGCACATCCGGCCGCATTAGCGATGTTGCTGCGTGTGATACCGATGAGCGATTTTGCATCGTTGCAAAAACGTGCAAAATCGCTCATCGGTGACATGGGTCTCCATTCTCGATTATCGTTACTGCAGCAGTAACGATGTAGTTCGTCGCTCCTGCGGTAGCACACATCGCTCCGTGTGACACCGCAGAAACGAGGAACCTCTCCTTACCTGCCTCCCAGCCGCTATGAGGAAGGAAGGAGGTGGGCGGGATGTTCCGGCCACTCATCTCCGCCCCTCCGCTGCTATTGGGCGGTCGCTCAGTGACGTCGCTGTGACGCCGCACGGACCGCCCCCTTAGAAAGGAGGCGGTTCGCCGGACACAGCGACGTCGCCGGGCAGGTAAGTATGTGTGACGGGTCTGGTCGGTGTTGTGCGGCATGGGCAGCGATTTGCCCGTGTCGCGCAACAGATGGGGGCGGGTACCCACACTAGCGATATCGGGACCGATATCGCAGTGTGTAAAGTAGCCTTTAGTCACATGACCAAGACTGTATCTGTGTCCCTACAACACACTTGAGACAAATGTGTGTGTGAGCCTGCATTGTGGGGTATATATAATATATTATAGAGCTGGGAAGGATCATTCTAAGCAGTGAGCTGTTCCAGTATTTGTAGGAAAATACCCAGTAGAAGCATCAAACACAGCACCAATACCTCCCATCAGTATTCCACCACAGTGCCATGTAACCCATGCCCTACACTCCCATCTACACCAATACTATACAGGCACAAACTAGTATATCTGACTAAAAGCCCCCAAAATATGAAGAACGGCCTATAGTTGAGTGTGGATATAAAATCTATGTGAGCAGAGCTAGAATAGAAATCACTGATCGCATTGAAGTCATTCTGACCATAAATCACCATGATATCAAGGTGAGGAGTTGTGTGTTACTGCTGGGAGGAAAGGGTTAACAGTGGAATATTAAGGTGCATTTCTGTGTGCAGTGTTACTAGTCAATGTAACAATTCAGTATGAGCTGCTCTTGGTGCCGGGGGAGGGAGATGCTCTCCTGAGCAAGATAGATGGGGAATGAACATGATATCTATATAGTGTAAGGCAGGGGGTCTCAAACCAGGTGATCATGTCTGATCAACTGGTTACATTATGTCTGATTACCTTGTCTAACAGTTTTTTCTCCCCTTTCTTTACCTTCCAGGTTCCCATAGTCACGTGAAATATCCCTGTTGCACTTGATTACGGCTCACTATTCACTATAGGATGTCTTATATCTAACATCACACTCTCACCCATCAGCACTCTATAGGTTTGTATAAGGTATGCGCTTACACATCCGGTCCTCCATAGGTATTTCCACTTATGTAACACTATCCCTATGATCACTCATAACTCATACCCTTGTAGTCAATTACAGCCTCCTCTCTCCCCCCCTCCCCTTCTCCCTTTCCATCTATAATTTTGCCAGTACAATATTAGTTTACATTAGGCACACACTCACATATTCCTTTCCTTAGTGATTTATTGTAATTCACATTCACATACAATTCTCTATGCCTGCCCCATTACTACATTCATACCTACTTGACCCTATCCTGATACCCCTTGTCTCACCTTGTTGGTCCCTACACCTGTTATCATGTCCTTTCCTGTGTCTGTCTTGTCACACAACACATTTTAGCATATAACTTGTGCTCCTTATTACCTGTCCTGCCTATTAGAATTATGTCCATTATGTCCATGCATGGCCCAATGAATCAAGTCTGTACTTCATATTCATGGTTTAAGCCTTTGGGTTCCAATGTGCCCAGAGTATATATCCAGAAAGATTCCCTTTCTTTGAGCTTCCTAATTCTATTGCCTCCTCTGCGTATGGCTTGGACATGTTCGATGACTTGGAATGTTAATTGGATCACTGTGTGATTATGCGTCACAAAATGGTGTGGGACTGGTAATAGAATCTGCTTACAATGTATTGTTGACTTGTGTTTAGCTCAAAGAAAGAGAATCTTTCTGGATATGTACTCTGGGCACATTAGAACCCAAGGGCTTAAACCGTGAATATGAAGTAAAGACTTGATTCATTGGGCCGTGCACCATGTCACCAAGTGTCCAATTGCATTGTCCAATGGCTCACAATGGTTATGCGTTTTCATTGGATGGATAATCGAAGCCATGTTTTTTTCCTTTCTGTTGGGTTTGTTGTGTGAGTAGCCTATAGGATTAAGTTGGTTACCGCAGGCAGTGGATTTAACTTCCTGTCTTTGGTCCAGTGGTAGATGGATTGTCTGGTCTATGAGCTGTTATTGGTTTGAATGCAGGTGAATGCCCATGGGCTGCTTATGACTGTGTAAAATAGTATTGATTCATGATGGACTACATGTAGATATCTTCAGTCTTTCTATCCACATCATTTAAATGAACATTATCCATGCAGCTTGAAATCCATCCAATAAGAGAAGCAACCTTGTACAACCAATCTGATAAGGGCACAGTATATCCTAAGGGAAGGTTATGGCGGATGCAGGAAGATGCGCACTACACCCTACCATGCTCAAACCAATGGTTATCAACCTGTTCAGGACTTTACCCCATATTCCAGATGTGGCCTTACAAGTGATTTATAGAGGGTTAACAATACGTTGGGATCACCGGATCTAATCTCCCTTTTTATACACCCTAAAATCTTGTTTGCTTTAGAATAAACAATAACATCATAAAGGTATAAGATGACGCCATTATTAGCGTCACCATACCGCTACTCTGCCTTCTAAAACGGTCTCTGCTCAAAACCAAACATGATGCATTGCAGGCGGAGCGCGATGAGTTGCAGCAAGAAACAGTAGTGGGTGTGGGTGATAACACACAGCCCAGCCTCGTCTCATCACAACGTGCAGTGGAGGACTATGACGAGGAGGAGGATGAAGACATGGAGCAAATCTCCGGCCAAATTGAGGATATGACATGCACACCAGTCATATCCTCGGTTCAGCGTGGCTGGCCAGAGGACAGGGTAGATGAGGAGGAGGAGGAGGAGGAGGAGGAGGACAGCATGTTCAGTCAACGTGTTGGTCAGGCTACTGAAGTCCTGGCTGTTAAGAGTCTGGCGCACATGGCTGACTTTATGGTAAGCTGCCTGTCTCGTGACCCTCGCGTTAAGAACATCTTGGCCGACAATCATTACTGGTTGGTAACACTGTTAGACCCACGCTACAAGGAGAACTTTATGTCTCTTATTCCCGAGGCGGAGAGGTCAACCAAAATGCAGCAGTTCCGGAAGGCCATAGTCACGGAAGTAGGCAAAGCATTCCCCTCACAAAACGCTAGCGGCATAGGTCAGGAATCAGTGGACAACCAAGGCGTACAGCCGAGAGAGGCACAAGTCCAATCCGCCAGAGGTAGGGGAACAGTCTTTAAGATGTGGGACAGTTTTCTCAGCCCCTCACGTACCACAGCCCCTGAGGTGCGGGGTAGTGCCACAAGAAATCCTAAGTTTGCCCAGATGCTCAAGGAGTACCTTGCAGATCGAACAACTGTACTCCGACATTCCTCTGTGCCTTACAATTATTGGGTATCCAAGGTGGACACGTGGCATGAATTGGCTCTCTACGCCTTGGAAGTCCTGGCCTGCCCTGCCGCTAGCGTTTTGTCAGAGCGTGTTTTTAGTGCCGCAGGTGGAATCATTACAGATAAACGCACCCGCCTGTCAACTGAAAATGCTGACAGGCTGACTCTGATCAAGATGAACAAGGGTTGGATTGGGCCAGACTTCACCACACCACCAGCAAATGAGAGCGGAATTTAAAGTTTGTAACGGGAATTTGCCATGTACCTCCAGTCACCCATGGGTACACACTTCTGGACTTTGGATAATCGCTGGACTGCTCCTCCTTCTCCTCATGCGCCACCATGATGACCGTTACAAGAGTTAGGCCTTTGTTTCAGGTATACCCCCAGTGGTAATTTTTTTCGCCCATTCTTTGCAGAATGGACATTACAACGACAGGAGACCCGCTCCTTTGCAATGGGAACAATGTTTTGAGGCCCTCATGCACGTCTCTATGCAGGGACAACGTGGAGCCTCCCAATTTTTGGCTGCCCTGCCAAAGGGCTATACTATAATACACCCACTTCCTGACAATGGACACTTAATGTTTTGAGGCCCTCATGCACGTCCCTATCCAGGGACAACGTGGAGCCTCCCAATTTTTGGCTGCCCTGCCAAAGGGCTATACTACAAAAGACCCACTTCCTGACAATGGACACTTAATGTTTTGAGGCCCTCATGCACGTCTCTATCCAGGGACAACGTGGAGCCTCCCAATTTTTGGCTGCCCTGCCTAAGGGCTATACTATAATACACCCACTTCCTGACAATGGACACTTAATGTTTTGAGGCCCTCATGCACGTCTCTATCCAGGGACAACGTGGAGCCTCCCAATTTTTGGCTGCCCTGCCAAAGGGCTATACTACAAAAGACCCACTTCCTGACAATGGACACTTAATGTTTTGAGGCCCTCATGCACGTCTCTATCCAGGGACAACGTGGAGCCTCCCAATTTTTGGCTGCCCTGCCTAAGGGCTATACTATAATACACCCACTTCCTGACAATGGACACTTAATGTTTTGAGGCCCTCATGCACGTCTCTATCCAGGGACAACGTGGAGCCTCCCAATTTTTGGCTGCCCTGCCAAAGGGCTATACTATAATACACCCACTTCCTGACAATGGACACTTAATGTTTTGAGGCCCTCATGCACGTCTCTATCCAGGGACAACGTGGAGCCTCCCAATTTTTGGCTGCCCTGCCAAAGGGCTATACTACAAAAGACCCACTTCCTTCCAATGGGCACTTCAGGTTTACAGGCCCTCATGCACGTCTCTATCCAGGGACAACGTGGAGCCTCCCAATTTTTGGCTGCCCTGCCTAAGGGCTATACTATAATACACCCACTTCCTGACAATGGACACTTAATGTTTTGAGGCCCTCATGCATGTCTCTATCCAGGGACAACGTGGAGCCTCCCAATTTTTGGCTGCCCTGCCAAAGGGCTATACTACAAAAGACCCACTTCCTTCCAATGGGCACTTCAGGTTTACAGGCCCTCATGCACGTCTCTATCCAGGGACAACGTGGAGCCTCCCAATTTTTGGCTGCCCTGCCAAAGGGCTATACTACAAAAGACCCACTTCCTTCCAATGGGCACTTCAGGTTTACAGGCCCTCATGCACGTCTCTATCCAGGGACAACGTAGAGCCTCCCAATTTTTGGCTGCCCTGCCTAAGGGCTATACTATAATACACCCACTTCCTGACACTGGACACTTAATGTTTTGAGGCCCTCATGCACGTCTCTATCCAGGGACAACGTGGAGCCTCCCAATTTTTGGCTGCCCTGCCTAAGGGCTATACTACAATAGACCCACTTCCTTACAATGGGCACTTCAGGTTTACAGGCCATCATGCACGTCTGTATGCAGGGGCATTGGTGAACCTCACAATTTTGGACTGCCCTGGCAAAGGAAAATACTACAAAGACTCAGTTCCTCAAAATGGGCACATTAGACTCAGAGGCCTTTATGTACGTCTCTTCTCAGGGACATCGGAGTGCCACACAATGTTTTACGTAAAATCTTTCATGTATTGATCTCAAAAAGTAACATACATTAGCTCTATCTCACTATTGGGTATGTGCCCTTAACATTTCCGCTATGAAAAATCATTTTGGTGTCATTTTGGAAGGTTTTCTGGTGAGTCCGTAAAAATGGCGTAAAACGTGGACAAAATTATTCACAGCTGTGACTTTTGAGTGATAAATGCTTCAAGGGGTCTTCCCCATGCTGTTGCCATGTCATTTGAGCACTCTTCGGAGACTTTTGTGCCATTTTTAGGGTTTCTACATGCTGCCGGTGGTCATTTCACAAAAATACTCGGGTCTCCCATAGGATAACATTGGGCTCGGTGCTCGGGCCGAGTACACGAGTATCTTGGGAGGCTCGGCCCGAGCTTCGAGCACCCGAGCTTTTTAGTACTCGCTCATCACTACTAATAAACCTAAAAAATAAAAATAAATTGAATAAAAATCATGAATGTTGTGTTATAACAGGAAATTCGGTGTAAGAATGAATATCCGGGATGAGAGTTCAGCGAATGAGTTATAGAAATTGTTACAAAAAGGAGTGTGTACGGTTTATGCGTAAATTTTCAGAATGCGTACATGAAAATTATATGTATGTGAGAATGTCCCCCATGCTTTGTAAAAAGTTATTTATGAAAATGTAAATAAAATATATAAAAATGCCTAATTATTTATAATTTATGAGAAAGATATATATGTATGGAAGAATGTTATAAGGTGTCCAAGAACCATAAAGAAAAAGGGTGCATATATAATGTTAGAGGTCTAGAGTTCCACCAGGCTATATCACCCCTAAAGAAATAGAAAGAAGACCTTACTACCTGTGTACCCCAAAAAAAGCTATATTTCTTAGCCAGGATTATGGTGGAGATATGCACAAGTGAAATAAGAATATAAAGTAATACAATAAGATTATAAAACCAATATGTGTGCATTCATGCACCACCCGGTACGCTACCCTTGCCAAATTGTTCACTCTAGATCCCCACACGATCCATGAAGCCGTTCCCCCGGTCACACCGCCTGCTGCCGGTTCCCACTCATCCCTGGGGGAGTTAGGCGAGTGGTATCGAGAGCTACATGTCGGCACTGATGATACCCCCATACACCACAAGGAAGGGGTATACCGGGTGGTACAGGAGTATGAGCGGGTTTTTAGCAAGCACCCTCTAGATTTTGGGCAGATTAAAGGGGTTCAACACCACATCCCTACCGGTACACACTCCCCTATTAAAGAGAGATACAGGCCTATTCCCCCTGCGCACTACCAATGCGCCAAAGACATGTTGAGGAACATGAAGGAGGCAGAGGTTATTAGGGACAGCTGTAGTCCCTGGGCCGCTCCGTTGGTGCTGGTTAAGAAGAAGGATGGCACCATGCGGATGTGTGTGGATTACCGGAAGATTAACCAGATAACGCATAAGGATGCTTACCCTCTGCCCCGCATCAAAGAGTCCCTGGCCTCGCTGAGAACCGCTAACTACTTCTCCACCCTTGACCTCACCAGCGGGTACTGGCAGGTGGCCGTGGCACCGGAAGACCGAGAGAAGACTGCCTATGGGACCGTTTTGCTGTACTTGGATGATGTGATTGTGTACTCACAGACGTATGAAGCCCACCTGGAGCACCTAGCCGAGGTGTTCGCGTCCCTTGCCAAGTATGGGATGAAGTTGAAGCCCTCAAAGTGTCATCTGCTGAAACCCAGAGTGCAGTACCTAGGACATGTGGTTGGTGCGGAAGGTGTCGCCCCCAACCCCGAGAAGATCACCGCCATCCAAGACTGGCCGAGACCGACCACAGTGAGGGAAGTGAGGCAGTTTCTGGGCCTGGTGGGATATTACCGTCGCTTCATTAAGGGGTACACAAAGATGGCTGCCCCCATGCAAGACCTCCTCGTAGGACAGACCAAGGGTGGTAGATCCCTAGTAGCCCCATTGGTGTGGGAAGAAAAGCATGAGGAATCCTTCCGCCAGCTGAGAACAGCCCTGACCGGAGAGGAAATCCTAGCGTACCCTGACTACAGCCGCCCATTCATCCTCTACACCGACGCCAGCAATGTGGGCTTGGGGGCTGTTCTATCCCAGGTCCAAGACAGAAGGGAAAAGGTAATAGCTTATGCTAGCCGAAAACTCCGACCGACTGAGAGGAACCCTGAGAACTACATCTCCTTCAAGCTTGAGCTCTTGGCACTGGTGTGGGCTATCACCGAGCGTTTCCGCCATTACCTGGCAGCAGCCAAGTTCACCGCGTACACAGACAATAACCTGCTGACCCATCTAGATACGGCCAAGCTGGGCGCGTTGGAGCAGCGGTGGGTGACCAGGTTAGCCAACTACGATTTCACCATCAAGTACCGGGCCGGCCGTACCAACGTCAATGCCAATGCACTCTCCCGGATGCCCCACCTGTCGGAAGAGGGGCCAGAGGATGATGACCTCGAAGAGATCGAGTTGCCTGCATTTCACCGGCCATTCACTGAGAAGGTGCACGTCTACCAACAACGGGTGAACCTGGATCCGCTGCCCCGACAGGACTGGCAGGAAGCTCAGGACCAGGCACCTGCTGTCCGCCTGGTCAAGACTCTAGTGGAACAGGGTTCTGCTGGGATAGACCCTGCTGCCCCTGCCGAAGCCCAACGTCTGTGGCAAGAACGGACCCGGCTATACCTACACCAGGGGAAGTTGTATCGCGAGCTGATTAATCCAAAGACTCACGAGAAGATCCGCCAGCTGGTGATTCCCCAGGCTAAAGTGCCCACCGTCCTGCAAGCATACCATGATGGTGCAGTGCACTTCGGGTGGAAGAAGCTAGAGATGTTGTTAAGAGAGCGGTTCTATTGGAGTGGAATGCGGGAATCTGTGGAGGCCTGGTGCCGAGAATGTGGCCCTTGCGCATTGAGAAGGAAGGACGAGGCCAGCCAGAAGGCACCCCTACACCCGATCATTACACACCAACCGCTGGAGCTGGTTCCCCTTGACCATGTAAAGCTCACCCCCAGCCGAAGTGGGTACACCTACGCTCTGACCATCGTAGACCACTACTCGAGGTTCCTGGTGGTTGTCCCAGTTAAGGACTTAACCGGCCGCACCGCTGCTAAGGCTTTCCAGGCTTATTTCTGTTGACCGCATTGGTACCCGGAGAGGGTGCTTACCGACCAGGGTCCGGCCTTTGAAGCAGAGGTATTCCAGGAATTCTGCCAGTTGTACGGCTGCAAGAAAATCCGGACCACGCCTTACCACGCCCAAACCAATGGCATTTGTGAAAAGATGAACCACTTGGTCCTGGGCCTCCTCAAGACGTTACCACTGGAAGAGCGGAACCTGTGGCTGGAGAAGCTACCTGACCTGGTCGATATGTACAACAACATCCCTTCCAGCTCTACGAAATGCACTCCAGCATACCTGATGAGAGCTCGTCCCGGCCGGCTACCAGTGGATCTGGAAATGGGCTTGGAAGCTTCAGAAGCACTCCTGTCGACAGCTGAATGGGACACTCGGCGGAGGACACAGTACCGACAGGTCCAGGAGTATGTTGAAAAGAACTTGTGCCGGAGTCGGGGACAACAGGAGCAGTGCTTCAACAAGAAGGCGCCTGCCGGTTCCTTCCAACCTGGGGATGTAGTGCTGAAGCGGAAAAGAAGGGCCCACAAGCTGGATGATCAATGGGAAAAAACCCCGTATGTAGTCCAGCCCACAGGATGGGAGAATGGGAAGGCCTACCAGATCAGCCGTGACCAGGGGGGGACTTTGGCCACGGTTTCCCGAGACCACCTGAAGAAGTGCCCACCAGCATTGAGAGTAGCGGATGAGGCTCCAGTTCCCAGTCCAGTGGAGAAGGAAAAAGAGGTAATCCACACCATGATGGGTGATTTTCCAGCAGACTGGCCTACACAGAACGGTGCGGTGATCCTTCCAGTGATACTGTTCCCACAACCCGTGGATGAAGAAATGATGGAAACGGTTAACCGCGAGCCAGTGCCCAGGGATGTACCTGTACCCAGCTCCCCTACGCCTCCGCCTGCCCCACATGATAGCAGGGAGGAGGAACTGACTGTTCCCTCTGCCCCACTGCCTGTCACCACTGACACCGGACCCCGAAGGTCCACTCGCTCCAACCTAGGTAGACCCCCACTTAGGTACAGGGAAACTACTCTTTAAAAGGGGGGGGCTTTATGTGTTGAGTGTACCAGTTTGAAAGTTTTAAATG
The DNA here is from genome assembly GCF_048569485.1 of Anomaloglossus baeobatrachus. Lineage (NCBI taxonomy): Eukaryota > Metazoa > Chordata > Amphibia > Anura > Aromobatidae > Anomaloglossus > Anomaloglossus baeobatrachus. The sequence goes on along the minus strand of NW_027442066.1, from coordinate 155,095 downwards.
ATAAGTAAAGATGATCAACCTCTATAAATCACTTGTAAGGCTACATCTGGAATATGGGAACCAGTTTTGGGCTCCACATTTTAAAAAGGACATTCAGAAGTTAGAGTCAGTTCAAAGGTGGGCAACTAGACTACTACAAGGAATGGAAGGCCTCCCATATGATGACAAGTTGAAAAAGTTATTAAGTGATTATTGGCTGCAATGGGGCTTTCTGGCTGGTGCCAGCCTCTCTTCTTAGCACACAGGAACCACAATCCCTACACCATGCTTCAATGGATTCTCTCATCCCAGCCCAGTAAAACTACATATTTTACACAGTCATAAGCAGCCCATGGGCATTCACCTGCATTCAAACCAATAACAGCTCATAGACCAGACAATCCATCTACCACTGGACCAAAGACAGGAAGTTAAATCCACTGCCTGCGGTAACCAACTTAATCCTATAGGCTACTCACACAACAAACCCAACAGAAAGGAAAAAAACATGGCTTCGATTATCCATCCAATGAAAACGCATAACCATAACATGTTTGGTCCAGTGGTAGATTGATTGTTTGGTCTATGAGCTGTTATGGGTTTTAATCCAGGTGAATGCCCATGGGCTGCTTATAACTGTGTGAAATATGTAGTTTTACTGGGCTGGGATGAGAGAATCCATCGAAGCATGGTGTAGGGATTGTGGTTCCTGTGTGCTAAGAAGAAAGGCTGGCACCAGCCAGAAAGCCCCATTACAGCCAATAATCAACCGCTAGCCGCTGGAACTCGTTGCTCTAGATCATGTCAAACTCACACCAAGCAGGAATAGATACATTAGCCCACCATCCCACCCAAAGAGCAACTTCTGCTGCGCAGCTGGCTTTCTAGGCAGCAGCGCTATCGTGATGTCAGCGGGGGACATTGTGACAAGCCAGTGTTCCGTCACTTCATGTTGTGCACTGTTCAAACGGAAAATACATCAACAGGCAGACTACAGAAAAGCTTACTAACAAAGGTTAGAGAGGGGCTTTCTCAGAGGGCTTTTTACAGTTTGTCTATTCCCAATTAGCCGTTTAAGTATGCTTAATGAAAGTACTAATTCTTTCATAGGCCGCCCATTCTTAGTATTTGACGTTCCTTATATTGCGGTATCAGGCTTCGCAGCAGGTTGCAAAACATTCATCACCCATGACTGTCCCCAATTGGGCTCAGAAGCTAAATGTCTATCATGACCTCTCTTTTTGAAAGTCCAAGAGCAAGCAAACTCTTCCTCCAGGAGAGGGAGCCAACAGATCACTAAAGACATCATCATTGCTCAAAGAAAACACCGAAAAACAATGGAAGCTTTAATTGGAGTGGAATCTGATAGACAGCACCTGATGCCAAGTCTGCATCTTCTAACACCTGCAGTCACTGCAGCAGCTGAATCCAATGTGTCCAAAAGGGATCTATTCTATTCAATTGCAAATGATCTAGATAAGACTGAGAATAAGATACTGCACGGGACATAGCAGAGTTGGTCAAGTTGAGTGGAGATGAGTTTGCTATTTGGCACAGCTTTTGCATCAATAAAGCAAGTAAAAGGTGTGAAAGATAAAAAAAAGGGTGAAAGTGTGAAAAGTGAATTGGCCAAATTGAGGTGCATATAAAGTTTTTGCTTTCTTTCAATTCACTAATGGGGCTCATTTGAATCAGGTGAATTGAGTTCTGCTTTTGGAAACTGGGTTAAGAAGGGGTGCACCGGTCCTGGAGGTACTGCAATACCAGGTCAATGCGTGGAGTGGACAGAGCAAGATTTTTTCCATCTCCTTGTTCTAAAAATCCATTTAATATATGGTCCCCAGAGAGGGGACGTATCAGATATTAAACTGATAAGAACAGATTTAATTTTTTTTTTTTCTGTTTATCAGTAGGACTTCAAAATAACAAAGGTGATCGCCTCCCGTTGCCTGGGAACCGTCCAGGCACAAGAGGGCTATGTGTCACCAGAAGGCGCACACACTTCCTCAAGGCCGGCAGACGTGCAATCCCAGGCACCTTCCAGTACCGACCAAGGTAGCGTCCTCCGAAACTACACTTGATCTTAGCCAAAAGGCCGAGAAGCTATAACCCGAATTGGTTACGGCCTTGAGTGGCACCCTGGCCTATACCGGACACATCTTAGGGAGAGGGAGACAAACCCACGCCTACAGAAGACATTTTGTCACCCAAGCCAACCCTTGAAAAGGCTGTTTTGCAGAGCAAAAACAAGAAGAATGATGCTTTTTGCAGCCGCCGCCCACTGCAATTAATCTGAATAACTCCTCCTCCTCCAAGCACCTCCCCTCCCCCTTGCAGTCTTTCCAATTCATGATACAAAAAGACGGACGGACAGGACAGGACAGGACAGGCTGCCTGACTTTCCGTCACTGCCACCCTTTGCCATCCTTGCCCGTAGAAAGCCCTTTCATCATCCCCAAACCCTAATCTTTTCCCTTCCCTTCCCAGCTGCGTCTCACTCCCTTTCATTAGGAAGTGAGCGCAGCCTTTTCTCCGTTCTGCACATGCGCGACGTTAAACACAAATGCGCAGGCGTGCGTTCCATTAGCCTCACTGCATTCCACTCCCATACAGGAAGTGGGCGCAGCTATTACTACGGTCGCACATAAAAGAACCCACGGCCACCACTGCACACAGCTGACTCCACCACAGGACACCCACTTCTACACCAACGCAGGTAAGACAGGATCGGCACCTCTATGCTCCCGTTACAATCAGGCTCAGTCACCATGTGATAACGCTCTCAACTCTTTAGTTGCAGGCTCCCCTTGCTTCACCTCCACTGGCTGTGCTGCCATTTCCTCTCCCACCTGGAAGGTATACTTTATTCCACTATTTTCCTGTTTCTCTCTTCCCCCTTTTCCCATAACCTACTTTTATCTGCATTTGTGGGGTATCTATATGCTATTTACATCATAGTTTTATTCATTAATATGGAAGGGAAGAGTGCCCATGAGAGTGTTGAACTGCGGAGAGCAAGAGATTAAGCTGCTCCGATTTGCCACCATTGATAAGCTGTTCTCAGTAGATACACATGCTATCCAAACAGCAGCATCCACCATTGCTTCAGCCCACCCATTCAGTGACAGCTCACCAAGTCAGCCAGAGGAGTGGTGTAAGGAATTACACGTAGGCACTGACTCCACACCTTCACATCACAAGAAGGGGGTCTACAGGCTAGTGCAAGAATACGAGCAAGTCTTCAGCAAACATCCGCTAGACTTTTGAAGAATAAAAGGGGTCAAACACTACATCCCCACAAGTGCACACCCACCCATCAAAGAGAGATATAAGCCAAAACTACCTGCACATTACCAGTGTACCAAGGACATGTTGAGCAACATGAAGGAGGCTGGGGTTATCCGTGACAGTTGTAGCCTCTGGGCAGCTCCGTTGGTCCTGTTAAAGAAGAAGGACAGCACCACTCCCCTGTATTGAGGAATAGCTAGCTGCATTGAGAACTGCAAATTATTTTTCTACCCTTGATCTCACTAGTCGCTATTGGCAAGTGTCCGTTGCTGAGGCAGACCGGGAGAAGACCGCCTTTGCCACCCCGATGGGTCTCTGCGAGTTCAAAAGCATGCCCTTCGAGCTGTGCAATTTGCCAGGAACCTTCCAGAGGCTGATGGAATGCTGCTTGGGACACCGAAACTTTGAAACGGTACTGCTATACCTTTATGATGTTATTGTTTATTCTAAAGCAAACAAGATTTTAGGGTGTATAAAAAGGGAGATTAGATCCGGTGATCCCAACGTATTGTTAACCCTCTATAAATCACTTGTAAGGCCACATCTGGAATATGGGGTAAAGTCCTGAGCAGGTTGATAACCATTGGTTTGAGCATGGTAGGGTGTAGTGCGCATCTTCCTGCATCGGTAAAAGCTGCAGAAGTCCTTGAAGATTTCCGCTTCAAAGGCAGTGCCTTGATCTGTGAGGACTCTCTCTGAGTAGCCATGAGGTCTGCATAAGTGTGCTTGGAAGACCTTCGCTGCAGTATGGGCCATTAGATCTTTGACTTGTACCACAACCATAAATCTCGAGTAGTTGTCTACCATCGTAAGTGCATACGTGAGCTCGCCTCGATATTCTGCAACAAAACTCCCTTTTTCGATTTCAGTTTCAGCAAACACTCCTCTTCCTGTAGAAAATATTTATCATTACCTAAGACAGTCATTCTAATGCATGACAATATTAAGGCAATTTAGTTAAAACTTGTTTTAACTCACCTTTAAGGGGATTGATGTATTTCATGGTCAATCCAGGTTTGTCAGTGATGGCACTGACATAATGTATGGCGTCTTTTTCGGGCGTTATCCTTTGCCTTTTCATTGTGAAAATCCAGTTGCCTATATCAAAGCAAATTCTACTACTTGTAAAGTATGCAGAAAATGAAATGTAGAACATATAACATCAACTGCTTAGGAACGCATCATAGGTTAGTACTTAAAAGGATATTGTCATGTTCTAGTCATAATGCAAGCTGGACATTTTTCATGTTACCCTGTAATCGCCGGCCTGTTCTAATGCTCACAAGCCAAGATATAGGCTCAGCTGCTAAGGCTTCCCTCTGCCTTCTGAATGAAACTTGAATATGTCTGGCTCACTGTGGATATAGCAGGTGCTCAGAAAAAATAAGAGTCAATTCAATAGAAATAGCTCTGGCACACTATAGTGATCAATAACGTAAGAAAAGAACTCTTGGAATGCTGAAAATTCTTTATTTGTGCAAAAGGATAATTCATCCAACGTTTCGACCTTGTTTTTAGGTCTTTATCAAGGATAAAGTTATCTAAGATCATAAAGGGTTACAAAACCATATAAACACGTAATTAGTACATAGTACAACATAACAGTACAATATATTGCTACTTGAGAGTACAATGGGTCAAATAACCATGATGCACACACAAAAAATTTTTCCAAAGCCATAGTGAAAACATTTGTACTGAGGAAAGAAAATTTCCACATGACCTATCTGGAGAAACATTCTGGATCAAACAACCAAAAATAGTCAAGCAGGTAAATACACACCTATATGGATAACAGGATGATATGTGTTCAATTGTATAGCGTCATTGCCATTAAGGTACAAATGGAAAACTTGCAATCCTATATAGTGAAGGAAATGAACACATATCATATCAAAGAACACAGGAACATGGGTGTGAGAAAAACCTCAATGTTTATACTTTGTTCTTTATAATGGTGTGAACATGTATATGTCTCAGTACCTTATGCACTTGAGAATTCTAGTGAGTAGATGATGAAAGCCTATTTCAGAACTGGAATCGGTAAATAATTGTAGGTGGAATCTAAATGAAAAGATGGTACAAGTGTTATCATGACACGTGGGCTATAACACAATGGACCGTGTGACAAAGAAGAAAGGAGAGAAAGAAGAGGAAGAAAATGCAACTACCTGTAACATTACGTGATAGTCACTGGTAAGTATCACTTGACAATTCAAGTGAAAAAGGATTCCTTTATTAAAGGGTTCTCAGTCGCCTCAGGATCATGAAATACTAGGGTAAATGATATGAGAATGGGTAAGAAGCACCACTAAAGGAAATATGAGATGCAGGACATATATCTATAAACCCCTGAACTACATGATAGAAATAAAAAGAAGAAAAAAGAAAAAAAAGAAGAAAGAAGAAGAACACATAGAATGCGGAAAGAGAATGGGTACAACTACCTGAGTTACTGCAGGGAGGCCCCTGGTTGGTATTGTGAGGGTTAGTGGAATTCCTTCACTGAAGGGTTCTCAGTTGCCTCAGGTTCGTGAAAAATGCTATAGACAAATAATGCCCGGAGAAAAGGGGTTCATATACAGCGAATAATGGTAATACAAGGTACATGTGTCACATGTAATAGTATATATATATATATTGTACTAAGCTCTACACCAGAAATAGAAAGTAGTCCCTCTGCCTTCTGTCTAGGTGCCCTGAGTTATGTCCTGTAAACTGTCACAGCGACCCAGACACACATGTGTAGTAGGGGAATATCCCTGCTGAGATGCCAGTGCTAGAGCACACGTTTGCTGTGGAGTTGAACGCTATGTGAGCAGTTCTTACCTTCAATGAGCAGAAGTCTCTTTTTTCAGATTTCAATATCTCTGTGGGTATCTGGCAGAAATATGGAATACTCTTTACTGCTAAGACCCTGTACACCACTCCCACTAAAGGGGGCTTTACACGCTGCGACATCGCTAATGCGGAGTCGTTGGGGTCACGGAATTTGTGACGCACATCCGGCCGCATTAGCGATGTTGCTGCGTGTGACACCGATGAGCGATTTTGCATCGTTGCAAAAACGTGCAAAATCGCTCATCGGTGACATGGGTCTCCATTCTCGATTATCGTTACTGCAGCAGTAACGATGTAGTTCGTCGCTCCTGCGGCAGCACACATTGCTCCGTGTGACACCGCAGAAACGAGGAACCTCTCCTTACCTGCCTCAAAGCCGCTATGAGGAAGGAAGGAGGTGGGCAGGATGTTCCGGCCACTCATCTCCGCCCCTCCACTGCTATTGGGCGGTCGCTCAGTGACGTTGCTGTGACGCCGCACGAACCGCCCCCTTAGAAAGGAGGCGGTTCGCCGGTCACAGCGACGTCGCCGGGCAGGTAAGTATGTGTGACTGGTTCTGTTCGGTGTTGTGCAGCATGGGCAGCAATTTGCCCGTGTCGCGCAACAGATGGGGGCGGGTACCCACACTAGCGATATCAGGACCGATATCGCAGTGTGTAAAGTAGCCTTTAGTCACATGACCAAGACTGTATCTGTGTCCCTACAACACACTTGAGACAAATGTGTGTGTGAGCCTGCATTGTGGGGTATATATAATATATTATAGAGCTGGGAAGGATCATTCTAAGCAGTGAGCTGTTCCAGTATTTGTAGGAAAATACCCAGTAGAAGCCTCAAACACAGCACCAATACCTCCCATCAGTATCCCACCACAGTGCCATGTAACCCATGCCCTACACTCCCATCTACACCAATACTATACAGGCACAAACTAGTATATCTGACTAAAAACCCCCAAAATATGAAGAACGGCCTATAGTTGAGTGTGGATATAAAATCTATGTGAGCAGAGCTAGAATAGAAATCACTGATCGCATTGAAGTCATTCTGACCATAAATCACCATGATATCAAGGTGAGGAGTTGTGTGTTACTGCTGGGAGGAAAGGGTTAACAGTGGAATATTAAGGTGCATTTCTGTGTGCAGTGTTACTAGTCAATGTACAAATTGTCTCTCCAGTAAAGGAGACAAACTCTAGCACAGCGCCACCTATTGGAAGTAGCGATCCTAAAAGTCACAAGTGGATTTTCAACAATCCATTGCAATATGACTCAGGATATATAAGCCAGATCAGAATCCCAATTTGCAGACACGGTGTTTCGGGGTGCTTGCCCCTCGTCAGTGCAAAGTATGGGGGTGTCAATGTAGTCATTGTAACAATTCAGTATGAGCTGCTCTTGGTGCCGGGGGAGGGAGATGCTCTCCTGAGCAAGATAGATGGGGAATGAACATGATATCTATATAGTGTAAGGCAGGGGGTCTCAAACTCGGCTGGGTGTATGGGCCGCACAGAGGAAAAAAATAATGTGGGGGGCTGCATTCTTTGCAGGACAAAGTGACATTTTTATTGGTACCATATATATATTTTTTTTTCACACACCTTTGGATGACTGATTTTCAACATTTTTCACTTGTTTATTATAACAAATGTGCACATTCTTTGGTTAAATCTAAAAAAAAAAAATTGATGTTAAAAAAAAGTTATGCCTTATTTTGTTTTTTTTTACAGTTTATCCCTTTCTTTTAACTAATAGTGTTACAATTATGACGCTAGCGTTTTGTGAAGGGAATGCTTTGCCTACTTCCGTGACTATGGCCTTCCAGAACTGCTGCATTTTGGCTGACCTCTCCGCCTCGGGAATAAGAGACATAAAGTTCTCCTTGTAGCGTGGGTCTAACAGTGTTACCAACCAGTAATGATTGTCGGCCAAGATGTTCTTAACGCGAGGGTCACGAGACAGGCAGCTTACCATAAAGTCATCCATGTGCGCCAGACTCTTAACAGCCATCACTTCAATATCCAGACCAACACGATGACTGAACATGCTGTCCTCCTCCTTCTCCTCCTCCTCCTCCTCATCTACCCTGTCCTCTGGCCAGCCACGCTGAACTGAGCATATGACTGGTATGCATGTCATATCCTCAATTTGGTCGGAGAGTTGCTCCATGTCTTCATCTTCCTCCTCGTCATAGTCCTCCACTGCACGTTGTGATGAGACGAGGCTGGGCTGTGTGTTATCACCCACACCCACTACTGTTTCTTGCTCCAACTCATCGTGTTCCGCCTGCAATGCATCATGTTTGGTTTTGAGCAGAGACCGTTTTAGAAGGCAGAGAAGCGGTATGGTGACGCTAATAATGGCGTCATCGCCGCTCACCATCTTGGTGGAGTCCTCAAAGTTTTGGAGGATGGTACATAGGTCGGACATCCATCTCCACTCCTCAGGTGTTATGTGTGGAGTTTGACCCATTTCCCGATGGCTTAGGTGATGCAGGTACTCAACAACTGCCCTCTTCTGCTCACATATCCTGATCAACATGTGCAGAGTTGAATTCCAATGCGTGGGGACATCACACACCAGTCTGTGAGCCGGAAGATGCAAATGACGCTGAAAGCCGGCAAGGCCGGCTGAAGCAGTAGGTGACTTTCGAAAATGTGCAGACAGGCGGCGAACTTTTACCAGCAGATCAGACAGCTCTGGGTATGAGTTTAGAAACCGCTGAACCACGAGGTTGAGCACATGGGCCACGCATGGAACATGTGTCAGCTGGCCTCGCCTCAAAGCCGCCACCAGGTTCCGGCCATTGTCACACACAACCTTTCCTGGCTTTAGGTTCAGAGGTGTGAGCCAGTGATCTGCATGCTGTTTTAGAGCTGTCCACACCTCTTCTGCATTGTGGGGTTTGTCACCTATGCAGATTAGCTGCAGCACAGCCTGTTGCCGCTTCGCCGAGGCAGTGCTGCAGTGCTTCCAGCTTGGGACTGGTGTGGAGGGTAAAGTGGATGAGGATGCGCAGGAGGAGGAGGAGGCTGAAGAGCATGACATTCCGGAGCTGTAGAGTGTGGGTGAAACCCTGACTGAGGTAGGGCCTGCAAACCTTGGTGTGGGAAGGACTTGTTCCGTTCCTCGCTCAAACTGGGTCCCAGCTGGGCTGGGCTGGGTCCCTACCCGGCTGGGTAGGGCGTTGTGGGGGGTTTGTCTATCTCCGTTTGAGGTGAGTTTGTTTAAGTTAGCCTTTTCTTTGGCGTTTTTTGGAGCCCTGCGGGTTGGGGAGTTGGTATCGCCCAGTAAGGCGTTCCCCGGGGGCTTGGATTGGGGTGACATTATGTCAGTGGAAAACGGAGTTGAATTTTGGATTAGGAAATCGAAAACTGATCAGAGAGGTGTGGGTAGACTAGTCCGTTTGGGGATGGTTGTGGCATCTGATATGTGCCCGTTCAAGTGTCTCGGGAATTTTCAACAGATCCGTCCGAAGGTGGATGGCCCCTTATTACATATATCTTTTTATCGAGATACCAATTTGTGAGTGTTTTTAGGGCATGTTTGAAGTCGTTGGGGTTAGATCCGAAGTCTTTCGGATTGGGGCAGCGACGGAGGCCTCTATATGCGGCCTACCGGAGGAGACAGTTAAGCAGATTGGTAGGTGGAAGTCGCAGCGCTTTAAGTCGTATGTACGTCCCCAGGTGGTTGTTGGCAATTGAGGGGAAAAGGGGGGGGGTATTAGGGTATTAGGGTAGCAATGGGGGGGGTGAGAGTGTGTGTTTTTTGTCAATTTGGTTTGGTGAGGCAATAAAATGGTGTCGTCTGTACATTTTGTATTGCAGAAGCACCCCCCCTTCCTTCCCTGGTCTGGATCCTTGGCCACTCTTATGTGTATTGGGGAGCCCGACGAGCGGACGCGAGATGGAACTGGAGACAGCTAGGTTTTGAGAAGGACCTGGCTCTCGTGCGATGGCTCGGTGTTCGGGGGTTAGGGTGCAGGAGGTGCATAGATACGCCCGGTTGGACAGACCTCCTGACATCTTAGTGTTGCATGCCGGGGGGAATGATTTGGGTGGGCGTCCTTTTCGAATCTTGATAAAGGACATCAAACATGATTTGTTACGGTTATGGGCGTCGTTTCCAGGTCTAACGATAGTCTGGTCAGAGATAGTAGCGAGAAAGAGTTGGCAGAAAGCGCGGTCAGTTGACAGGTTGAACAAGGCGCGGGCGAAGGTTAATAGGGCGATCTCGAAGTTTGTTAGTCGGAACGGGGGTATAGCAATACGGCATGTTGAGTTGGAAAGGACGGAAGAGGAATTTTGGTTGGCTGACGGGGTACACCTTAATGCGGTGGGAACTGACTTATGGGCTCTTGGCTTGCAGGGAGGTATTGAGAGGGCCCTTTGCTTGCGGGGGGTCTCAGGCACTTGAAGGGTTTCAAGGTGCCTTCGTTGTGGTGTTGTTTATTGGTGGGTCCTTGAAGTTGGTTTAAAATTGGTTCGGGGATTCATCCGGGTATGGATCCCCTCATTGGCAGAATTGATGGTCCCCTGGTGATTTTGGGGGGGAACCCCGACGGGGTATGTCGGGGCCCCTGGGGGTGTGGTTGGGGTTGACGGAGGATTAACCCTTATAATTTGGTGCTCCTGAGCCAGTGTGGGTAACGGCTGGGAGCAAGTTGAGGTTTTTTATTGCTCGGTTATGGGAATCACCAGGGTTTTGGTAGCTTCAAGGACCTTACCACATTGCAAATTTAATTGGTTATGTATTCTTGTTAATAAAATGGCTGCTATGGCCAAAATTATCCAAAGATAAATTTGTGTCTGTGTAATTACTTTTAAATAAGAAATGGGAATGGAGGTGTGGGGTATGAAAGGAAGACCGGAGTCAACAATTCCAGGGTCAAGCATGTTTATTTGCGTAAGCTTCGTTCCAGGGTAGAAAGGGTAAGAGTGCCTTTCAGAATTCGAAGTGGTCAGACTGTACGGACCACCAAGAACTGCAGGAGAGCTTGAACATCTTCCCATGGATTTGCGACATCCTCCCTCATCAGTTACGTAGGTAAGCAGGTTCTCAGCATTGCAGCCCATTTGTTGTCTTAAGTTAGTTAAGCGGGGTTAACTAACCTGTCAGTTCAGCCTCAGGTCTAAAGCAGAGGCCTGGACTCCACTCCTTACTCCTCACTCCACAACTCTCCTTAAAAACAACTGACTCCTTTTTCCTGCCCCGGGGTCTCCAGACCCCTAGGTGGGCGTTTCCTTCCGTCTGGTCCTGCCCACTGGTGTGCCTGTCTTTCCCTAGGGGAGGTGACTAGGGTTTTCTGGTTGGCTTTGTGTGACTTAGGTGAGGGAAGTTGTTATGCGGGGGCCTATGTGTGACTATCTGCAGTGTCAGGGCGTCACATATGTATGTGTGTATGTCTGCTAAAGGAATCCGCACCGTCATATTTACAAACACAAAATTTTGCAGACACCTCATGTGACTCAGGGAACGTTGTAGACTATGTTTTAACAGGAATATTTAACCTTTACAGTTACTCTCCAAAAAACCTGCCTCCATTAAACTGAATGGAGGTGGGAGCTGCAAGTTATTAATAGCAGCTGTGATTGGTTGCTATAGGAACAAAGGACATTCATAGTATAAGAAGCTTATGTGTGAGATAATATGATGTCAGTGGGGAGACAGATAGAGAGAGACAGACACAGACTGAGAGACAAACAGACAGAGACAGATAGGCATAGACAGACAGGGAAAGAGACAGAGACAAACAGACAGAGGCAGACAGGGAAAGAGACAGACAGAGATAGACAGGGAAAAAAGGCAGACAGACAGAGACAGAGAAAGAGACAGAGGCAGATAGGGAAACAGACAAAGACAAACATACAGAGACAGGCAGGAGAAAAGGCAGACCGACAGGGAAACAGACAGACAGGGGAAGAGACAGACAGAGAGAGACAGACAGATAGAGACAGACAAAGAAATACAGAGATAGACAGGGAAAGAGACAAACGGGGAATGAGTCAGACAGAGAGAGACAAAGAGAGACAGGCAGAGAGAGACAGGGAAAGAGACAGACAGGGGAAGAGACAGACAGAGACAGACAAAGAAATACAGAGACAGACAGGGGAAGAGACAGACAGGGGAAGAGACAGACAGGGGAAGAGACAGACAGACAGGGAAAGAGACAGACCTGGAAAAGAGACAGACCTGGAAAAGAGACAGACAGACATAGAAACAGACAGCCACAAAGAGAGAAAGACAGACAGACACAGAGAGACAGACAGAGATAGAGAGACAGAGAGACATGGATAGAGATAGAGACACACAGAGACAGACAGATGACAGAGACTGGGAGAGAGACAGACAGAAGCATAAATCCCTAACTAAAACTTAACATTTAATGATAGTTTTAAAAGGTAAAAAAACACAAATCATGTAAATAGCATGACTCTCTTCTGTGCATAGAGTCAAAATTTTGTGTTTGTAAATATGACGGTGCGGATTCCTTTAGCAGACATACACACATACATATGTGACGCCCTGACACTGCAGGTAGTCACACATAGGCCCCCGCATAACAACTTCCCTCACCTAAGTCACACAAAGCCAACCAGAAAACCCTAGTCACCTCCCCCAGGGAAAGACAGGCACACCAGTGGGCAGGACCAGACGGAAGGAAACGCCCACCTAAGGGTCTGGAGACCCCGGGGCAGGAAAAAGGAGTCAGTTGTTTTTAAGGAGAGTTGTGGAGTGAGGAGTAAGGAGTGGAGTCCAGGCCTCTGCTTTAGACCTGAGGCTGAACTGACAGGTTAGTTAACCCCGCTTAACTAACTTAAGACAACAAATGGGCTGCAATGCTGAGAACCTGCTTACCTACGTAACTGATGAGGGAGGATGTCGCACATCCATGGGAAGATGTTCAAGCTCTCCTGCAGTTCTTGGTGGTCCGTACAGTCCGACCACTTCGAATTCTGAAAGGCACTCTTACCCTTTCTACCCTGGAACGAAGCTTACGCAAATAAACATGCTTGACCCTGGAATTGTTGACTCCGGTCTTCCTTTCATACCCCACACCTCCATTCCCATTTCTTATTTAAAAGTAATTACACAGACACAAATTTATCTTTGGATAATTTTGGCCATAGCAGCCATTTTATTAACAAGAATACATAACCAATAAAATTTGCAATGTGGTAAGGTCCTTGAAGCTACCAAAACCCTGGTGATTCCCATAACCGAGCAATAAAAAACCTCAACTTGCTCCCAGCCGTTACCCACACTGACTCAGTAGCACCAAATGGTTAGGGTTAATCCTCCGTCAACCCCAACCACACCCCCAGGGGCCCCGACATACCCCGTCGGGGTTCCCCCCCAAAATCACTAGGGGACCATCAATTCTGCCAATGAGGGGATCCATACCCGGATGAATCCCCGAACCAATTTTAAACCAACTTCAAGGACCCACCAATAAACAACACCACAACGAAGGCACCTTGAAACCCTTCAAGTGCCTGAGACCCCCCGCAAGCAAAGGGCCCTCTCAATACCTCCCTGCAAGCCAAGAGCCCATAAGTCAGTTCCCACCGCATTAAGGTGTACCCCGTCAGCCAACCAAAATTCCTCTTCCGTCCTTTCCAACTCAACATGCCGTATTGCTATACCCCCGTTCCGACTAACAAACTTCGAGATCGCCCTATTAACCTTCGCCCGCGCCTTGTTCAACCTGTCAACTGACCGCGCTTTCTGCCAACTCTTTCTCGCTACTATCTCCGACCAGACTATCGTTAGACCTGGAAACGACACCCATAACCGTAACAAATCATGTTTGATGTCCGTTATCAAGATTCGAAAAGGACGCCCACCCAAATCATTCCCCCCGGCATGCAACACTAAGATGTCAGGAGGTCTGTCCAACCGGGCGTATCTATGCACCTCCTGCAACACCCTGTTCCACCCTAACCCCCGAACACCGAGCCATCGCACGAGAGCCAGGTCCTTCTCAAAACCTAGCTGTCTCCCATTCCATCTCGCGTCCGCTCGTCGGGCTCCCCAATACACATAAGAGTGGCCAAGGATCCAGACCAGGGAAGGAAGGGGGGGTGCTTCTGCAATACAAAATGTACAGACGACACCATTTTATTGCCTCACCAAACCAAATTGACAAAAAACACACACTCTCACCCCCCCATTGCTACCCTAATACCCCCCCCTTTTCCCCTCAATTGCCAACAACCACCTGGGGACGTACATACGACTTAAAGCGCTGCGACTTCCACCTACCAATCTGCTTAACTGTCTCCTCCGGTAGGCCGCATATAGAGGCCTCCTTCGCTGCCCCAATCCGAAAGACTTCGGATCTAACCCCAACGACTTCAAACATGCCCTAAAAACACTCACAAATTGGTATCTCGATAAAACGGACCCATCCTCGTGACATAATAAGGGGCCATCCACCTTCGGACGGATCTGTTGAAAATTCCCGAGACACTTGAACGGGCACATATCAGCAATGCGTGGGGACATCACACACCAGTCTGTGAGCCGGAAGATGCAAATGACGCTGAAAGCCGGCAAGGCCGGCTGAAGCAGTAGGTGACTTTCGAAAATGTGCAGACAGGCGGCGAACTTTTACCAGCAGATCAGACAGCTCTGGGTATGAGTTTAGAAACCGCTGAACCACGAGGTTGAGCACATGGGCCACGCATGGAACATGTGTCAGCTGGCCTCGCCTCAAAGCCGCCACCAGGTTCCGGCCATTGTCACACACAACCTTTCCTGGCTTTAGGTTCAGAGGTGTGAGCCAGTGATCTGCATGCTGTTTTAGAGCTGTCCACACCTCTTCTGCATTGTGGGGTTTGTCACCTATGCAGATTAGCTGCAGCACAGCCTGTTGCCGCTTCGCCGAGGCAGTGCTGCAGTGCTTCCAGCTTGGGACTGGTGTGGAGGGTAAAGTACTGATGGGGTGGGTGTCTGTGTGGCCCAATTTTTGGAAAAAAGGGAGACTCCGCTTGGAGTAACCCTTGCTTGCTGTGTTTTTAAAAGAAGCCAAGATGAACAGAGCTGGGATCAGGAAAGACTTTGCTACCTACCCCGGTGTCATCCTGGGGACGGTTAATTATGGCGTATTTTTGATTTTGCTTGATGCAAATCAAAACATCCTGTTTGCAACTAGGGCCCAAGTGCTGCCACTGATGGGGTGGGTGTCTGTGTGGCCCAATTTTTGGAAAAAAGGGAGACTCCGCTTGGAGTAACCCTTGCTTGCTGTGTTTTTAAAATAAGCCAAGATGAACAGAGCTGGGATCAGGAAAGACTTTGCTACCTACCCCGGTGTCATCCTGGGGACGGTTAAGAATAGCGTATTTTTGAATGTGCTTGATGCAAATGTAGCTGTGAAGTGTACAACTGGGGCACAACTGCTGCCACTGAAGGGGTGGGTGTGTGTGGGGCCCAATTTTTGGAAAAAAGGGAGACTCCTCTTGGAGTCACCTTGCGGTGTTTTACATGATTTTAGAATGGCGTGCCATGCCTATATCTGTGTGTCCTCCTCTTTTTCCTTGTCCAGCTGTTTTGTTTTCGCATGAGTATATGTCCTTGTCACTTTCCCATGTGTTTGTGTTGTGTTGTGAGTTGTTTGTCACCTTTTGGACACCTTTGAGGGTGTTTTCTAGGTGTTTTACTGTGTTTGTGATTGCCTGCCATTGTTTCCTATTGGCTCGAGTTCGGTTCGTCGAACGTTCGACGAGCCGAACTCGAACGGGAGCTCCGTTCGGCGAACCGACCTCGAGCCGAACCGGGACCGGTTCGCTCATCTCTACTCCTGGACATACCTACCCCGGTGTCATCCTGGGGACGGTTAAGAATAGCGTATTTTTGAATGTGCTTGATGCAAATGTAGCTGTGAAGTGTACAACTGGGGCACAACTGCTGCCACTGAAGGGGTGGGTGTGTGTGGGGCCCAATTTTTGGAAAAAAGGGAGACTCCGCTTGGAGTAACCCTTGCTTGCTGTGTTTTTAAAAGAAGCCAAGATGAACAGAGCTGGGATCAGGAAAGACTTTGCTACCTACCCCGGTGTCATCCTGGGGACGGTTAATTATGGCGTATTTTTGAATGTGCTTGATGCAAATCAAAACATCCTGTTTGCAACTAGGGCCCAAGTGCTGCCACTGATGGGGTGGGTGTCTGTGTGGCCCAATTTTTGGAAAAAAGGGAGACTCCGCTTGGAGTAACCCTTGCTTGCTGTGTTTTTAAAAGAAGCCAAGATGAACAGAGCTGGGATCAGGAAAGACTTTGCTACCTACCCCGGTGTCATCCTGGGGACGGTTAAGAATAGCGTATTTTTGAATGTGCTTGATGCAAATGTAGCTGTGAAGTGTACAACTGGGGCACAACTGCTGCCACTGAAGGGGTGGGTGTGTGTGGGGCCCAATTTTTGGAAAAAAGGGAGACTCCGCTTGGAGTAACCCTTGCTTGCTGTGTTTTTAAAAGAAGCCAAGATGAACAGAGCTGGGATCAGGAAAGACTTTGCTACCTACCCCGGTGTCATCCTGGGGACGGTTAATTATGGTGTATTTTTTAATGTGCTTGATGCAAATCAAAACATCCTGTTTGCAACTAGGGCCCAAGTGCTGCCACTGATGGGGTGGGTGTCTGTGTGGCCCAATTTTTGGAAAAAAGGGAGACTCCGCTTGGAGTAACCCTTGCTTGCTGTGTTTTTAAAAGAAGCCAAGATGAACAGAGCTGGGATCAGGAAAGACTTTGCTACCTACCCCGGTGTCATCCTGGGGACGGTTAATTATGGCGTATTTTTGAATGTGCTTGATGCAAATCAAAACATCCTGTTTGCAACTAGGGCCCAAGTGCTGCCACTGATGGGGTGGGTGTCTGTGTGGCCCAATTTTTGGAAAAAAGGGAGACTCCGCTTGGAGTAACCCTTGCTTGCTGTGTTTTTAAAAGAAGCCAAGATGAACAGAGCTGGGATCAGGAAAGACTTTGCTACCTACCCCGGTGTCATCCTGGGGACGGTTAAGAATAGCGTATTTTTGAATGTGCTTGATGCAAATGTAGCTGTGAAGTGTACAACTGGGGCACAACTGCTGCCACTGAAGGGGTGGGTGTGTGTGGGGCCCAATTTTTGGAAAAAAGGGAGACTCCGCTTGGAGTAACCCTTGCTTGCTGTGTTTTTAAAAGAAGCCAAGATGAACAGAGCTGGGATCAGGAAAGACTTTGCTACCTACCCCGGTGTCATCCTGGGGACGGTTAATTATGGCGTATTTTTGAATGTGCTTGATGCAAATCAAAACATCCTGTTTGCAACTAGGGCCCAAGTGCTGCCACTGATGGGGTGGGTGTCTGTGTGGCCCAATTTTTGGAAAAAAGGGAGACTCCGCTTGGAGTAACCCTTGCTTGCTGTGTTTTTAAAAGAAGCCAAGATGAACAGAGCTGGGATCAGGAAAGACTTTGCTACCTACCCCGGTGTCATCCTGGGGACGGTTAATTATGGCGTATTTTTGAATGTGCTTGATGCAAATCAAAACATCCTGTTTGCAACTAGGGCCCAAGTGCTGCCACTGATGGGGTGGGTGTCTGTGTGGCCCAATTTTTGGAAAAAAGGGAGACTCCGCTTGGAGTAACCCTTGCTTGCTGTGTTTTTAAAAGAAGCCAAGATGAACAGAGCTGGGATCAGGAAAGACTTTGCTACCTACCCCGGTGTCATCCTGGGGACGGTTAATTATGGCGAATTTTGGAATGTGCTTGATGCAAATCAAAACATCCTGTTTGCAACTAGGGCCCAAGTGCTGCCACTGATGGGGTGGGTGTCTGTGTGGCCCAATTTTTGGAAAAAAGGGAGACTCCGCTTGGAGTAACCCTTGCTTGCTGTGTTTTTAAAAGAAGCCAAGATGAACAGAGCTGGGATCAGGAAAGACTTTGCTACCTACCCCGGTGTCATCCTGGGGACGGTTAATTATGGCGTATTTTTGAATGTGCTTGATGCAAATCAAAACATCCTGTTTGCAACTAGGGCCCAAGTGCTGCCACTGATGGGGTGGGTGTCTGTGTGGCCCAATTTTTGGAAAAAAGGGAGACTCCGCTTGGAGTAACCCTTGCTTGCTGTGTTTTTAAAAGAAGCCAAGATGAACAGAGCTGGGATCAGGAAAGACTTTGCTACCTACCCCGGTGTCATCCTGGGGACGGTTAATTATGGCGTATTTTTGAATGTGCTTGATGCAAATCAAAACATCCTGTTTGCAACTAGGGCCCAAGTGCTGCCACTGATGGGGTGGGTGTCTGTGTGGCCCAATTTTTGGAAAAAAGGGAGACTCCGCTTGGAGTAACCCTTGCTTGCTGTGTTTTTAAAAGAAGCCAAGATGAACAGAGCTGGGATCAGGAAAGACTTTGCTACCTACCCCGGTGTCATCCTGGGGACGGTTAATTATGGCGTATTTTTGAATGTGCTTGATGCAAATCAAAACATCCTGTTTGCAACTAGGGCCCAAGTGCTGCCACTGATGGGGTGGGTGTCTGTGTGGCCCAATTTTTGGAAAAAAGGGAGACTCCGCTTGGAGTAACCCTTGCTTGCTGTGTTTTTAAAAGAAGCCAAGATGAACAAGTCATGGTCAGCAAAAACTTTATCTACCTACCCCGGTGTCATCCTGGGGACGGATAAGAATGGCGTATTTTTGAATGTGCTTGAAGCCAAGATGAACAGAGCTGGGATCAGGAAAGACTTTGCTACCTACCCCGGTGTCATCCTGGGGACGGTTAAGAATAGCGTATTTTTGAATGTGCTTGATGCAAATGTAGCTGTGAAGTGTACAACTGGGGCACAACTGCTGCCACTGAATGGGTGGGTGTGTGTGGGGCCCAATTTTTGGAAAAAAGGGAGACTCCGCTTGGAGTCACCTTGCGGTGTTTTACATGATTTTAGAATGGCGTGCCATGCCTATATCTGTGTGTCCTCCTCTTTTTCCTTGTCCAGCTGTTTTGTTTTCGCATGAGTATATGTCCTTGTCACTTTCCCATGTGTTTGTGTTGTGTTGTGAGTTGTTTGTCACCTTTTGGACACCTTTGAGGGTGTTTTCTAGGTGTTTTACTGTGTTTGTGATTGCCTGCCATTGTTTCCTATTGGCTCGAGTTCGGTTCGTCGAACGTTCGACGAGCCGAACTCGAACGGGAGCTCCGTTCGGCGAACCGACCTCGAGCCAAACCGGGACCGGTTCGCTCATCTCTACTCCTGGACATAGCATTCGAATTACCAGGTCCCTGAAGGCTGAAATGCGTAGTGGCCGGAAATCATGAACAATTACAATGGGCGTATGTGCTGTAGATCCTGCGTCAGTTGTAGCTTGGAACTTTGTCTTTTCACGGATTTGCCCGTCTCTCATGGTGTTGGGCTATTTTCGGATCAAAATGGTGTGTCCCTCCTTGGCCCGTATCATGGGTTATTTCAGGGGCAAATTTAACTCTCTTAGCACTTTTCTCCTTAATTGTGGCCGTTGAATTGTTGGGTCAAGGTCTATCCAACCAGCATATTTGTTGTTTTTCAGACAATTTAGGGCTCGTGCATAGTAATAATAACACAGGTTTCCAAGGGTAAAAATTTTTGAAAGATGTGATTTTTTTCATACTTTTGATCATTGGACTCAGTAAAAATATTGAAAAAATATCATCACGTACAGTTTTTTCACAAACACTGATTCTATAGGTGTTAGGGCCAGGTGGACGGGCAGACCCAGGAGGTGGATCCACTGGGCCGAACACCTTAATGAAGGCAAGGGGTCCGGTAGCCGGAGCACTACGGGTAGCAGGACAGTCCGTGCAAAAGAGTGGAATGGAGAAGTCCCTGGGACCACGGAGTCACTGATGGTAGTCCGGGTGACGGAGCTCAGGTTCGGAGGCCGAGATGTCAGGCAGAGTCCGGAACCGATGGAGCGAGAGGACGGGTCACCACAGGGATCAGAGATGGTACGGACTGACGGGATGGCAGATAGTCAGCGTTCGGGGTTCGGGAATCGGCAGGACCGGATGGCGAGGCAGGAGCGGCTCTAGAAGAGAGATAGGTAAGTATATCACAGAGACACAAGGAGACCTGACTCCTAGCTTAGGAAACACGAAGAACAGGCCCCGCCCACTTGGACATTAAACCCCTTTATACCCTGTACCTGTGTGTTCAATTTCCTGTCAGTGGACGCTGGCCCTTTAAGAGAGGGTCAATGACCGCGCGCGCGCCCTAATGCGCATGCGCGAGGCCCGGGTGCCAGAAGCCAGGGCAGGGAGCGGTGTATAGGAAGCAGGGGAGCCGGCCTGGAGCAGGGCTGCCGACGGGCGCCGGGAGTGGGGACCGGGCCGCCTGGGGACCGCAGGTGGTGGAGGCTGGAGACCGTGGAGCGGGGGATGTCTGCCAGAGGAGCCGGGGAGCGAAGCAGGGAAGCCGGGGAGCGTGGCAGGTGAGCCGGGGGGCAGAGCAGGGGACCCGGAGAGCGTGACAATAGGTTTCCAAAAGGTTAGAATTCTGAAAAGATTCCCTCCATACTTTTCTGAAGATGGTGCTCTAGTGTATTCAAGCGATGTTCCTGTGCTGATGGAAAATGTAACATTAAGTACAATGTGAGCGAGTGGAGACACGTCATTGTTTCATCCAAAAAGTCTGAAAGCTGTGCTACTGCTCAATGGCAGTAAGTATTCTTCAGTGTGTGTAGGGCATGTGTCGCGGGCAGAGGGGCCACGCACGCTACGCTCGGGTTCGGGGACTTCTGCTGCTGCTGCTGCTCGGTGGCTCGAGCGGAGGGCCAGATCCGGGGACTCGAGCAGCGCTCCTCGCCCACGAGTGAAAAGGGGGTGGTTTGTTTGGGGAGATAGTTAGTGACGTCACCCACAGGTCGTGGTGATAATGGGCACCACCACTGCTGGTGACGGGGATCCCGGGAGCGATGGCAGGGAGCAGCTAGGATGTTGGTTCCCCCTCCGTGGGTAGGGGTTGGTGATCCCGGGGCCCGGTGGCGGTACGGGGAGGCTGGATGGCTGGGGTGTACGTACCGAGGGAGCCCGTTTGCCCGCAGGCGCTGGCCCTTGGATCTCTAGCCTATGGCGGTGGCTTTTTATCCTCACGGTGTGGACGGTTGCCTTCTGTCGGGTCTTGGGTGTTAGGGAACCCCTGGGATTCCGGTCACTCTCGGATTTGACCATTGTCGGCGGCTCCTAGCCTGGTCAGGGTCCAATGGCCCTGCCTTTGTGCTTGGTACAGATCCGCTCACCGGTTCAGTTCCCTTCGGGTCACCGCCCGTCCCCGATCCTACGGTTCAGCTGACTTGTACCACCTCCTGCAGACGGCCACCACCGTCTGCCGACCTTGCTGACAGTGCCTGGGCTCCTACCCAGACACTAACAGTTTCTGTCCTCTCACTTTCCACTACAAAACTAAACTAACTGCTTTTTCCCGCCTCCAGGCCTGTGAACTCCTCGGTGGGTGGGGCCAACCGCCTGGCTCCGCCCCACCTGGTGTGGACATCAGACCCTGGAGGAGGCAACAAGGATTTTGTGTGACTGATGTAGACTATCCAGGGGAGGGGGTGTGTGTGATTTTGTGTTTGTGACTACCTGGCTAGTCCAGGGCGTCACACATGCTATGCACTTGGAAGAAAGCTGTGAGAATTTAGACTTTATTCTCAAGAAACTTAACTACAAGGAGCATGGATGGTCAATATGTGGTGGTCTAAAAATGTTCTCATTGCTTCTTGGGCAGCAAGGAGGATATATTAAATACCCATGCTGTTCTGCCTCATGGCAGCCTGCTAATAGTCATTCATTAAAATTTCTGTTACAACCCCTAGAGGTCATTGTTATTCTTTTGAATTGCTGAGTTTCCCTTTAAGCTAAATGTATTCTGGGTAAGGAATGCCTACCTGAGCTGAGAAGAAGCCTGCAGCCATTTTCTCTTTGGATTTGTCAGGAAAGGACATGCCGACTTACCTCTCTGTACATTCACCCCTGCCTAGTGTAATCCGGTGAGCAAAGCAAATTACATGTGTTAGTGATAGAATCCTAGATGGAAGAGTGTAGTAAATGCATTGTACATTGTACTTCTACACCTTTAGTGTCATCCCTGTCTTGTTTGTCTAGATAAGATTTCTATGTATTGCAGATGCAGTGACCTTTCACCTACATTCTCGTAAGAACTGCATCTCATGTACTGTTATGCTATGTTAACTCTGTATTAACACTGTACTGACTGTAATCATTTTCTTGTTATAGTTTTTACCCGTATAAAACAGTATCTTGGATATACCGTATTCTGTCTTCAACTGCATCTTGGATATTCCTATATTCACTGTATATTCCATGTATACTGCAATCAAGTTCACGTTACCAGCTAATAAATCAAGGCTATTGAACTCCACAGCCTGTTTATTTGAAATGTGAACTAGGGTTTAGCTGTATGCTAGAGATTCACAGCATTACGTAAAAGAAGGCAGAACACATGCTTTTTGTGTGAATTGGAAAGCCAGGTTAGGACTCTTCACTGGAGCAAAAAAAATTGGCCAACAAGAACATCTTTGTAACCGGGACTCAAGAACATTGTTGCATAAAGCTTAGTTGATCCCACCTAAAGTTCTCTTGCCACCACTCCACTGTAAGCTTGGACTGATGAAGCTGTTTGTGAAAGCGCTACTGAAAGAAGGAGAGATGTTTAAGTACCTGTGTACCAAGTTTCAGGGACTGTCAGAATCAAGTCTGAAGGAAGGTGTGATGCCCTGGCAAAACCAGGTAGTTACAGATAGGCCCCCGCACAACACCTTTCCTCACTTAGGAAACACACAGCCGACCTGAAACCCTAGTCACCTAGGACCCTGAAGCCAGGACCGAAAACAGCGGCCTAGCTAATTAAATGATTGAGGGCAGGATTATAGGTCCTATCCCACCTAAAGTCCCTCAAAGAAGACAACAGCCCACTGATAGGGATAAGGCCACCGCCAGGGCCCTTAGATCCCACGGGCCAGCGCCTGCGGGCACGGCTCCTTAGGCCATATCCAGCCGGGAGCGGACTCCTGAGTTCCAGACCAGGCAGTCCACCATACACAAAAACAAGTGCAGAGTAAAGGACAGCGACCACCAGCCTGGGTGGGGGACCTGAATGCAACCGGCCGGGGCGGCAGGCCACCAGCACCTTTGGTTTACCGAAAGACTCGTGTGATTCATTTACTGTGAGTAACCAAACATCCCCCTGCTTGCTCAGGCGCGCCGGCCCTTGCCATCACCATACCCTGCACAAAGACACTGGGCCCCGGGGCAATCATCCCTACACACGGAGGGGTTAACATCCAGCTGCCACTACATCTCTCCCGGGTATCCCATAACGGCAGCGGTGGTGTCCCACCTCACCACACACCGTTGGTGGCGTCACAAACTTAATACGGCCTAGCCCATACATCTACATTCCTCCTTTTATTCGACATGTCCGCGAGACCCCCGGGTCGAGCCACTCTCTTAGAAGGTCTGGATCCGACCAACGGCGGCTGCTGGCACAGGGGCAGCACAAAAGCATTTTTGTGGGTTCGGATATTCAGAAACCCATGAATGAAGGATGACGTGTTTTAAACAATAATGAAAACTGTTGAAAAAAGGGCTTGGGACTCTTTGAAAGAAGCAATAAATACGTTTCTAGGTAACAACAAAGAATCAAAATTTAAGTCCATCGTGGAGAACATGCTGAAACGTTTCAAAGCCTTGGGTTGTCTAATGAATTTGAAGTTACATTTTTTACATTCCTATTTGGACTACTTGTCTGAAAACCTTGGTGCTGGTGGGAAGAACAAGAAGGTTTTCATCGGAATATCAAGGAGATGGAACGACGATACCAAAGTAAATGAAACGTGAACATGATTGCCGGATGCTTCACAGAGAAGATCCACAGGCCTTCTATAAGAGAAAAGGGGGATCTAGAGAAAAGGAAAAAGTGCAAGAATAAATTTCTAATAAAGTTGCAGAATGACTGTACAATAAATAAATGTATTTTATATATAAAATTGTGAATATTTTTGGTTACAATAAGTATTTTTCTTGTTCATGTCACTTGTATGTAACTTCACACATGGATTGTACAAAATCAATATTTGATGGTTAAAAAAAAATATTTATTTTTTTTTTTAAATCAGGACATTAGAAAACATAATAATCAGTCACTGGATTTGAAGTTTCATAAACCAAAATTTTACATAGCTGTGTAATTTGTCGGGCACCCACCGACAATAGAATAGCGCCAGATTTAGGAAGCTGGCTGAGGTCTGCAAAGTCTGTAGCCAGGTGACAAAATTGTCCAACCTGGGTTTCTTCCTTAAGTAGTCTCTGGTATGATGATATGGTATAATCCTGGCAGCCGGAGTCGAAATCCCTAGATTGCGGTTATGATCTCCAATCGGAATTGGAGCCCCTAGATTGAAGCCATGTAGCCAAGTGATCCTCTAGTTGAAGCCAAAGTCCCTAGACCGAGTCCACAAGGCATCCTGGTTCTGATCCCCTAGCCAGCTCCTAAGAGCTTAGACTAGATCATGCAACATCCATCAACAACCTGGTGACTCCAAGAAGTCCCCTTTTATAGCCATAACCTTCCCTTAGGATATACTGTGCCCTTATCAGATTGGTTGTACAAGGTTGCTTCTCTTATTGGATGGATTTCAAGCTGCATGGATAATGTTCATTTAAATGATGTGGATAGAAAGACTGAAGATATCTACATGTAGTCTGAAATCCATCATGAATCAATACTATTTTACACAGTCATAAGCAGCCCATGGGCATTCACCTGCATTCAAACCAATAACAGCTCATAGACCAGACAATCCATCTACCACTGGACCAAAGACAGGAAGTTAAATCCACTGCCTGCGGTAACCAACTTAATCCTATAGGCTACTCACACAACAAACCCAACAGAAAGGAAAAAAACATGGCTTCGATTATCCATCCAATGAAAACGCATAACCATTGTGAGCCATTGGACAATGCAATTGGACACTTGGTGACATGGTGCACGGCCCAATGAATCAAGTCTTTACTTCATATTCACGGTTTAAGCCCTTGGGTTCTAATATGCCCAGAGTACATATCCAGAAAGATTCTCTTTCTTTGAGCTAAACACAAGTCAACAATACATTGTAAGCAGATTCTATTACCAGTCCCACACCATTTTGTGACGCATAATCACACAGTGATCCAATTAAGATTCCAAGTCATCGAACATGTCCAAGCCATACGCAGAGGAGGCAATAGAATTAGGAAGCTCAAAGAAAGGGAATCTTTCTGGATATATACTCTGGGCACATTGGAACCCAAAGGCTTAAACCATGAATATGAAGTACAGACTTGATTCATTGGGCCATGCATGGACATAATGGACATAATTCTAATAGGCAGGACAGGTAATAAGGAGCACAAGTTATATGCTAAAATGTGTTGTGTGACAAGACAGACACAGGAAAGGACATGATAACAGGTGTAGGGACCAACAAGGTGAGACAAGGGGTATCAGGATAGGGTCAAGTAGGTATGAATGTAGTAATGGGGCAGGCATAGAGAATTGTATGTGAATGTGAATTACAATAAATCACTAAGGAAAGGAATATGTGAGTGTGTGCCTAATGTAAACTAATATTGTACTGGCAAAATTATAGATGGAAAGGGAGAAGGGGAGGGGGGAGAGAGGAGGCTGTAATTGACTACAAGGGTATGAGTTATGAGTGATCATAGGGATAGTGTTACATAAGTGGAAATACCTATGGAGGACCGGATGTGTAAGCGCATACCTTATACAAACCTATAGAGTGCTGATGGGTGAGAGTGTGATGTTAGATATAAGACATCCTATAGTGAATAGTGAGCCGTAATCAAGTGCAACAGGGATATTTCACGTGACTATGGGAACCTGGAAGGTAAAGAAAGGGGAGAAAAAACTGTTAGACAAGGTAATCAGACATAATGTAACCAGTTGATCAGACATGATCACCTGGTTTGAGACCCCCTGCCTTACACTATATAGATATCATGTTTATTCCCCATCTATCTTGCTCAGGAGAGCATCTCCCTCCCCCGGCACCAAGAGCAGCTCATACTGAATTGTTACATTGACTAGTAACACTGCACACAGAAATGCACCTTAATATTCCACTGTTAACCCTTTCCTCCCAGCAGTAACACACAACTCCTCACCTTGATATCATGGTGATTTATGGTCAGAATGACTTCAATGCGATCAGTGATTTCTATTCTAGCTCTGCTCACATAGATTTTATATCCACACTCAACTATAGGCCGTTCTTCATATTTTGGGGGCTTTTAGTCAGATATACTAGTTTGTGCCTGTATAGTATTGGTGTAGATGGGAGTGTAGGG
The DNA here is from genome assembly GCF_048569485.1 of Anomaloglossus baeobatrachus. NCBI lineage: Eukaryota > Metazoa > Chordata > Amphibia > Anura > Aromobatidae > Anomaloglossus > Anomaloglossus baeobatrachus. Next base: position 128,620 of record NW_027442066.1, on the reverse strand, counting down.
CATGGGTTACATGGCACTGTGGTGGAATACTGATGGGAGGTATTGGTGCTGTGTTTGATGCTTCTACTGGGTATTTTCCTACAAATACTGGAACAGCTCACTGCTTAGAATGATCCTTCCCAGCTCTATAATATATTATATATACCCCACAATGCAGGCTCACACACACATTTGTCTCAAGTGTGTTGTAGGGACACAGATACAGTCTTGGTCATGTGACTAAAGGCTACTTTACACACTGCGATATCGGTCCCGATATCGCTAGTGTGGGTACCCGCCCCCATCTGTTGCGCGACACGGGCAAATCGTTGCCCATGCCGCACAACACCGACCAGACCCGTCACACATACTTACCTGCCCGGCGACGTCGCTGTGTCCGGCGAACCGCCTCCTTTCTAAGGGGGCGGTCCGTGCGGCGTCACAGCGACGTCACTGAGCGACGGCCCAATAGCAGCGGAGGGGCGGAGATGAGTGGCCGGAACATCCCGCCCACCTCCTTCCTTCCTCATAGCGGCTGGGAGGCAGGTAAGGAGAGGTTCCTCGTTTCTGCGGTGTCACACGGAGCGATGTGTGCTACCGCAGGAGCGACGAACTACATCGTTACTGCTGCAGTAACGATAATCGAGAATGGAGACCCATGTCACCGATGAGCGATTTTGCACGTTTTTGCAACGATGCAAAATCGCTCATCGGTATCACACGCAGCAACATCGCTAATGCGGCCGGATGTGCGTCACAAATTCCGTGACCCCAACGACTCCGCATTAGCGATGTCGCAGCGTGTAAAGCCCCCTTTAGTGGGAGTGGTGTACAGGGTCTTAGCAGTAAAGAGTATTCCATATTTCTGCCAGATACCCACAGAGATATTGAAATCTGAAAAAAGAGACTTCTGCTCATTGAAGGTAAGAACTACTCACATAGCGTTCAACTCCACAGCAAACGAGTGCTCTAGCACTGGCATCTCAGCAGGGATATTCCCCTACTACACATGTGTGTCTAGGTCACTGTGACAGTTTACAGGACATAACTCAGGGCACCTAGACAGAAGGCAGAGGGACTACTTTCTATTTCTGGTGTAGAGCTTAGTACAATATATATATATTTATACTATTACATGGGACACATGTACCTTGTATTACCATTATTCGCTGTATATGAACCCCTTTTCTCCGGGCATTATTTGTCTATAGCATTTTTCACGAACCTGAGGCAACTGAGAACCCTTCAGTGAAGGAATTCCACTAACCCTCACAATACCTACCAGGGGCCTCCCTGCAGTAACTCAGGTAGTTGTACCCATTCTCTTTCCGCATTCTATGTGTTCTTCTTCTTTCTTCTTTTTTTTCTTTTTTCTTCTTTTTATTTCTATCATGTAGTTCAGGGGTTTATAGATATATGTCCTGCATCTCATATTTCCTTTAGTGGTGCTTCTTACCCATTCTCATATCATTTACCCTAGTATTTCATGATCCTGAGGCGACTGAGAACCCTTTAATAAAGGAATCCTTTTTCACCTGAATTGTCAAGTGATACTTACCAGTGACTATCACGTAATGTTACAGGTAGTTCCATTTTCTTCCTCTTCTTTCTCTCCTTTCTTCTTTGTCACACGGTCCATTGTGTTATAGCCCACGTGTCATGATAACACTTGTACCATCTTTTCATTTAGATTCCACCTACAATTATTTACCGATTCCAGTTCTGGAATAGGCTTTCATCATCTACTCACTAGAATTCTCAAGTTCATAAGGTACTGAGACATATACATGTTCACACCATTATAAAGAACAAAGTATAAACATTGAGGTTTTTCTCACACCCTCACACAACAAACCCATGTGTGTTCATTTCCTTCACTATATAGGATTGCAAGTTTTCCATTTGTACCTTAATGGCAATGACGCTATACAATTGAACACATATCATCCTGTTATCCATATAGGTGTGTATTTACCTGCTTGACTATTTTTGGTTGTTTGATCCAGAATGTTTCTCCAGATAGGTCATGTGGAAATTTTCTTTCCTCAGTACAAATGTTTTCACTATGGCTTTGGAAAATTTTTTTGTATGTGCATCATGGTCATTTGACCCATTGTACTCTCAAGTAGCAATATATTGTACTGTTATGTTGTACTATGTACTAATTACGTGTTTATATGGTTTTGTAACCCTTTATGATCTTAGATAACTTTATCCTTGATAAAGACCTAAAAACAAGCTCGAAACGTTGGATGAATTATCCTTTTGCACAAATAAAGAATTTTCAGCATTCTAAGAGTTCTTTTCTTACGTTATTGATCACTATAGTGTGCCAGAGCTATTTCTATTGAATTGACTCTTATTTTTTCTGAGCACCTGCTATATACACAGTGAGCCAGACATATTCAATTTTCATTCAGAAGGCAGAGGGAAGCCTTAGCAGCTGAGCCTATATCTTGGCTTGTGAGCATTAGAACAGGCCGGCGATTACAGGGTAACATGAAAAATGTCCAGCTTGCATTATGACTAGAACATGACAATATCCTTTTAAGTACTAACCTATGATGCGTTCCTAAGCAGTTGATGTTATATGTTCTACATTTCATTTTCTGCATACTTTACAAGTAGTAGAATTTGCTTTGATATAGGCAACTGGATTTTCATTTTTTTTCTGTTTATCAGTAGGACTTCAAAATAACAAAGGTGATCGCCTCCCGTTGCCTGGGAACCGTCCAGGCACAAGAGGGCTATGTGTCACCAGAAGGCGCACACACTCCCTCAAGGCCGGCAGACGTGCAATCCCAGGCACCTTCCAGTACCGACCAAGGTAGCGTCCTCCGAAACTACACTTGATCTTAGCCAAAAGGCCGAGAAGCTATAACCCGAATTGGTTACGGCCTTGAGTGGCACCCTGGCCTATACCGGACACATCTTAGGGAGAGGGAGACAAACCCACGCCTACAGAAGACATTTTGTCACCCAAGCCAAACCCTTGAAAAGGCTGTTTTGCAGAGCAAAAACAAGGAGAATGGTGCTTTTTGCAGCCGCCGCCCACTGCAATGAATCTGAATAACTCCTCCTTTTGGGCACAAGCACCTCCCCTCCCCCTTGCAGTCTTTCCAATTCATGATACAAAAAGACGGACGGACAGGACAGGACAGGACCATCTGCCTGACTTTCCGTCACTGCCACCCTTTGCCATCCTTGCCCGTAGAAAGCCCTTTCATCATCCCCAAACCCTAATCTTTTCCCTTCCCTTCCCAGCTGCGTCTCACTCCCTTTCATTAGGAAGTGAGCGCAGCCTTTTCTCCGTTCTGCACATGCGCGACGTTAAACACAAATGCGCAGGCGTGCGTTCCATTAGCCTCACTGCATTCCACTCCCATACAGGAAGTGGGCACAGCTATTACTACGGTCGCACATAAAAGAACCCACGGCCACCACTGCACATAGCTGACTCCACCACAGGACACCCACTTCTACACCAACGCAGGTAAGACAGGATCGGCACCTCTATGCTCCCGTTACAATCAGGCTCAGTCACCATGTGATAACGCTCTCAACTCTTTAGTTGCAGGCTCCCCTTGCTTCACCTCCACTGGCTGTGCTGCCATTTCCTCTCCCACCTGGAAGGTATACTTTATTCCACTATTTTCCTGTTTCTCTCTTCCCCCTTTTCCCATAACCTACTTTTATCTGCATTTGTGGGGTATCTATATGCTATTTACATCATAGTTTTATTCATTAATATGGAAGGGAAGAGTGCCCATGAGAGTGTTGAACTGCGGAGAGCAAAAGATTAAGCTGCTCCGATTTGCCACCATTGATAAGCTGTTCTCAGTAGATACACATGCTATCCAAACAGCAGCATCCACCATTGCTTCAGCCCACCCATTCAGTGACAGCTCACCAAGTCAGCCAGAGGAGTGGTGTAAGGAATTACACGTAGGCACTGACTCCACACCTTCACATCACAAGAAGGGGGTCTACAGGCTAGTGCAAGAATACGAGCAAGTCTTCAGCAAACATCCGCTAGACTTTTGAAAAATAAAAGGGGTCAAACACTACATCCCCACAAGTGCACACCCACCCATCAAAGAGAGATATAAGCCAAATCTACCTGCACATTACCAGTGTACCAAGGACATGTTGAGCAACATGAAGGAGGCTGGGGTTATCCGTGACAGTTGTAGCCTCTGGGCAGCTCCGTTGGTCCTGTTAAAGAAGAAGGACAGCACCACTCCCCTGTATTGAGGAATAGCTAGCTGCATTGACAACTGCAAATTATTTTTCTACCCTTGATCTCACTAGTCACTATTGGCAAGTGTCCGTTGCTGAGGCAGACCGGGAGAAGACCGCCTTTGCCACCCAGATGGGTCTCTGCGAGTTCAAAAGCATGCCCTTCGAGCTGTGCAATTTGCCAGGAACCTTCCAGAGGCTGATGGAATGCTGCTTGGGACACCGAAACTTTGAAACGGTACTGCTATACCTTTATGATGTTATTGTTTATTCTAACGCAAACAAGATTTTAGGGTGTATAAAAAGGGAGATTAGATCCGATGATCCCAACGTATTGTTACCCCTCTATAAATCACTTGTAAGGCCACATCTGGAATATGGGGTAAAGTCCTGAGCAGGTTGATAACCATTGGTTTGAGCATGGTAGGGTGTAGTACGCATCTTCCTGCATCGGTAAAAGCTGCAGAAGTCCTTGAAGATTTCCGCTTCAAAGGCAGTGCCTTGATCTGTGAGGACTCTCTCTGAGTAGCCATGAGGTCTGCATAAGTGTGCTTGGAAGACCTTCGCTGCAGTATGGGCCATTAGATCTTTGACTTGTACCACAACCATAAATCTCGAGTAGTTGTCTACCATCGTAAGTGCATACGTGAGCTCACCTCGATATTCTGCAACAAAACTCCCTTTTTCGATTTCAGTTTCAGCAAACACTCCTCTTCCTGTAGAAAATATTTATCATTACCTAAGACAGTCATTCTAATGCATGACAATATTAAGGCAATTTAGTTAAAACTTGTTTTAACTCACCTTTAAGGGGATTGATGTATTTCATGGTCAATCCAGGTTTGTCAGTGATGGCACTGACATAATGTATGGCGTCTTTTTCGGGCGTTATCCTTTGCCTTTTCATTGTGAAAATCCAGTTGCCTATATCAAAGCAAATTCTACTACTTGGAAAGTATGCAGAAAATGAAATGTAGAACATATAACATCAACTGCTTAGGAACGCATCATAGGTTAGTACTTAAAAGGATATTGTCATGTTCTAGTCATAATGCAAGCTGGACATTTTTCATGTTACCCTGTAATCGCCGGCCTGTTCTAATGCTCACAAGCCAAGATATAGGCTCAGCTGCTAAGGCTTCCCTCTGCCTTCTGAATGAAAATTGAATATGTCTGGCTCACTGTGTATATAGCAGGTGCTCAGAAAAAATAAGAGTCAATTCAATAGAAATAGCTCTGGCACACTATAGTGATCAATAACGTAAGAAAAGAACTCTTAGAATGCTGAAAATTCTTTATTTGTGCAAAAGGATAATTCATCCAACGTTTCGAGCTTGTTTTTAGGTCTTTATCAAGGATAAAGTTATCTAAGATCATAAAGGGTTACAAAACCATATAAACACGTAATTAGTACATAGTACAACATAACAGTACAATATATTGCTACTTGAGAGTACAATGGGTCAAATGACCATGATGCACATACAAAAAAATTTTCCAAAGCCATAGTGAAAACATTTGTACTGAGGAAAGAAAATTTCCACATGACCTATCTGGAGAAACATTCTGGATCAAACAACCAAAAATAGTCAAGCAGGTAAATACACACCTATATGGATAACAGGATGATATGTGTTCAATTGTATAGCGTCATTGCCATTAAGGTACAAATGGAAAACTTGCAATCCTATATAGTGAAGGAAATGAACACATATCATATCAAAGAACACAGGAACATGGGTGTGAGAAAAACCTCAATGTTTATACTTTGTTCTTTATAATGGTGTGAACATGTATATGTCTCAGTACCTTATGAACTTGAGAATTCTAGTGAGTAGATGATGAAAGCCTATTCCAGAACTGGAATCGGTAAATAATTGTAGGTGGAATCTAAATGAAAAGATGGTACAAGTGTTATCATGACACGTGGGCTATAACACAATGGACCGTGTGACAAAGAAGAAAGGAGAGAAAGAAGAGGAAGAAAATGGAACTACCTGTAACATTACGTGATAGTCACTGGTAAGTATCACTTGACAATTCAGGTGAAAAAGGATTCCTTTATTAAAGGGTTCTCAGTCGCCTCAGGATCATGAAATACTAGGGTAAATGATATGAGAATGGGTAAGAAGCACCACTAAAGGAAATATGAGATGCAGGACATATATCTATAAACCCCTGAACTACATGATAGAAATAAAAAGAAGAAAAAAGAAAAAAAAGAAGAAAGAAGAAGAACACATAGAATGCGGAAAGAGAATGGGTACAACTACCTGAGTTACTGCAGGGAGGCCCCTGGTAGGTATTGTGAGGGTTAGTGGAATTCCTTCACTGAAGGGTTCTCAGTTGCCTCAGGTTCGTGAAAAATGCTATAGACAAATAATGCCCGGAGAAAAGGGGTTCATATACAGCGAATAATGGTAATACAAGGTACATGTGTCCCATGTAATAGTATAAATATATATATATTGTACTAAGCTCTACACCAGAAATAGAAAGTAGTCCCTCTGCCTTCTGTCTAGGTGCCCTGAGTTATGTCCTGTAAACTGTCACAGTGACCTAGACACACATGTGTAGTAGGGGAATATCCCTGCTGAGATGCCAGTGCTAGAGCACTCGTTTGCTGTGGAGTTGAACGCTATGTGAGCAGTTCTTACCTTCAATGAGCAGAAGTCTCTTTTTTCAGATTTCAATATCTCTGTGGGTATCTGGCAGAAATATGGAATACTCTTTACTGCTAAGACCCTGTACACCACTCCCACTAAAGGGGGCTTTACACGCTGCGACATCGCTAATGCGGAGTCGTTGGGGTCACGGAATTTGTGACGCACATCCGGCCGCATTAGCGATGTTGCTGCGTGTGATACCGATGAGCGATTTTGCATCGTTGCAAAAACGTGCAAAATCGCTCATCGATGACATGGGTCTCCATTCTCGATTATCGTTACTGCAGCAGTAACGATGTAGTTCGTCGCTCCTGCGGTAGCACACATCGCTCCGTGTGACACCGCAGAAACGAGGAACCTCTCCTTACCTGCCTCCCAGCCGCTATGAGGAAGGAAGGAGGTGGGCGGGATGTTCCGGCCACTCATCTCCGCCCCTCCGCTGCTATTGGGCGGTCGCTCAGTGACGTCGCTGTGACGCCGCACGGACCGCCCCCTTAGAAAGGAGGCGGTTCGCCGGACACAGCGACGTCGCCGGGCAGGTAAGTATGTGTGACGGGTCTGGTCGGTGTTGTGCGGCATGGGCAGCGATTTGCCCGTGTCGCGCAACAGATGGGGGCGGGTACCCACACTAGCGATATCGGGACCGATATCGCAGTGTGTAAAGTAGCCTTTAGTCACATGACCAAGACTGTATCTGTGTCCCTACAACACACTTGAGACAAATGTGTGTGTGAGCCTGCATTGTGGGGTATATATAATATATTATAGAGCTGGGAAGGATCATTCTAAGCAGTGAGCTGTTCCAGTATTTGTAGGAAAATACCCAGTAGAAGCATCAAACACAGCACCAATACCTCCCATCAGTATTCCACCACAGTGCCATGTAACCCATGCCCTACACTCCCATCTACACCAATACTATACAGGCACAAACTAGTATATCTGACTAAAAGCCCCCAAAATATGAAGAACGGCCTATAGTTGAGTGTGGATATAAAATCTATGTGAGCAGAGCTAGAATAGAAATCACTGATCGCATTGAAGTCATTCTGACCATAAATCACCATGATATCAAGGTGAGGAGTTGTGTGTTACTGCTAGGAGGAAAGGGTTAACAGTGGAATATTAAGGTGCATTTCTGTGTGCAGTGTTACTAGTCAATGTAACAATTCAGTATGAGCTGCTCTTGGTGCCGGGGGAGGGAGATGCTCTCCTGAGCAAGATAGATGGGGAATGAACATGATATCTATATAGTGTAAGGCAGGGGGTCTCAAACCAGGTGATCATGTCTGATCAACTGGTTACATTATGTCTGATTACCTTGTCTAACAGTTTTTTCTCCCCTTTCTTTACCTTCCAGGTTCCCATAGTCACGTGAAATATCCCTGTTGCACTTGATTACGGCTCACTATTCACTATAGGATGTCTTATATCTAACATCACACTCTCACCCATCAGCACTCTATAGGTTTGTATAAGGTATGCGCTTACACATCCGGTCCTCCATAGGTATTTCCACTTATGTAACACTATCCCTATGATCACTCATAACTCATACCCTTGTAGTCAATTACAGCCTCCTCTCTCCCCCCCTCCCCTTCTCCCTTTCCATCTATAATTTTGCCAGTACAATATTAGTTTACATTAGGCACACACTCACATATTCCTTTCCTTAGTGATTTATTGTAATTCACATTCACATACAATTCTCTATGCCTGCCCCATTACTACATTCATACCTACTTGACCCTATCCTGATACCCCTTGTCTCACCTTGTTGGTCCCTACACCTGTTATCATGTCCTTTCCTGTGTCTGTCTTGTCACACAACACATTTTAGCATATAACTTGTGCTCCTTATTACCTGTCCTGCCTATTAGAATTATGTCCATTATGTCCATGCATGGCCCAATGAATCAAGTCTGTACTTCATATTCATGGTTTAAGCCTTTGGGTTCCAATGTGCCCAGAGTATATATCCAGAAAGATTCCCTTTCTTTGAGCTTCCTAATTCTATTGCCTCCTCTGCGTATGGCTTGGACATGTTCGATGACTTGGAATGTTAATTGGATCACTGTGTGATTATGCGTCACAAAATGGTGTGGGACTGGTAATAGAATCTGCTTACAATGTATTGTTGACTTGTGTTTAGCTCAAAGAAAGAGAATCTTTCTGGATATGTACTCTGGGCACATTAGAACCCAAGGGCTTAAACCGTGAATATGAAGTAAAGACTTGATTCATTGGGCCGTGCACCATGTCACCAAGTGTCCAATTGCATTGTCCAATGGCTCACAATGGTTATGCGTTTTCATTGGATGGATAATCGAAGCCATGTTTTTTTCCTTTCTGTTGGGTTTGTTGTGTGAGTAGCCTATAGGATTAAGTTGGTTACCGCAGGCAGTGGATTTAACTTCCTGTCTTTGGTCCAGTGGTAGATGGATTGTCTGGTCTATGAGCTGTTATTGGTTTGAATGCAGGTGAATGCCCATGGGCTGCTTATGACTGTGTAAAATAGTATTGATTCATGATGGATTTCAGACTACATGTAGATATCTTCAGTCTTTCTATCCACATCATTTAAATGAACATTATCCATGCAGCTTGAAATCCATCCAATAAGAGAAGCAACCTTGTACAACCAATCTGATAAGGGCACAGTATATCCTAAGGGAAGGTTATGGCGGATGCAGGAAGATGCGCACTACACCCTACCATGCTCAAACCAATGGTTATCAACCTGCTCAGGACTTTACCCCATATTCCAGATGTGGCCTTACAAGTGATTTATAGAGGGTTAACAATACGTTGGGATCACCGGATCTAATCTCCCTTTTTATACACCCTAAAATCTTGTTTGCTTTAGAATAAACAATAACATCATAAAGGTATAAGATGACGCCATTATTAGCGTCACCATACCGCTACTCTGCCTTCTAAAACGGTCTCTGCTCAAAACCAAACATGATGCATTGCAGGCGGAGCGCGATGAGTTGCAGCAAGAAACAGTAGTGGGTGTGGGTGATAACACACAGCCCAGCCTCGTCTCATCACAACGTGCAGTGGAGGACTATGACGAGGAGGAGGATGAAGACATGGAGCAAATCTCCGGCCAAATTGAGGATATGACATGCACACCAGTCATATCCTCGGTTCAGCGTGGCTGGCCAGAGGACAGGGTAGATGAGGAGGAGGAGGAGGAGGAGGAGGAGGACAGCATGTTCAGTCAACGTGTTGGTCAGGCTACTGAAGTCCTGGCTGTTAAGAGTCTGGCGCACATGGCTGACTTTATGGTAAGCTGCCTGTCTCGTGACCCTCGCGTTAAGAACATCTTGGCCGACAATCATTACTGGTTGGTAACACTGTTAGACCCACGCTACAAGGAGAACTTTATGTCTCTTATTCCCGAGGCGGAGAGGTCAACCAAAATGCAGCAGTTCCGGAAGGCCATAGTCACGGAAGTAGGCAAAGCATTCCCCTCACAAAACGCTAGCGGCATAGGTCAGGAATCAGTGGACAACCAAGGCGTACAGCCGAGAGAGGCACAAGTCCAATCCGCCAGAGGTAGGGGAACAGTCTTTAAGATGTGGGACAGTTTTCTCAGCCCCTCACGTACCACAGCCCCTGAGGTGCGGGGTAGTGCCACAAGAAATCCTAAGTTTGCCCAGATGCTCAAGGAGTACCTTGCAGATCGAACAACTGTACTCCGACATTCCTCTGTGCCTTACAATTATTGGGTATCCAAGGTGGACACGTGGCATGAATTGGCTCTCTACGCCTTGGAAGTCCTGGCCTGCCCTGCCGCTAGCGTTTTGTCAGAGCGTGTTTTTAGTGCCGCAGGTGGAATCATTACAGATAAACGCACCCGCCTGTCAACTGAAAATGCTGACAGGCTGACTCTGATCAAGATGAACAAGGGTTGGATTGGGCCACACTTCACCACACCACCAGCAAATGAGAGCGGAATTTAAAGTTTATAACGGGAATTTGCCATGTACCTCCAGTCACCCATGGGTACACACTTCTGGACTTTGGATAATCGCTGGACTGCTCCTCCTTCTCCTCATGCGCCACCATGATGACCGTTACAAGAGTTAGGCCTTTGTTTCAGGTATACCCCCAGTGGTAAATTTTTTCGCCCATTCTTTGCAGAATGGACATTACAACGACAGGAGACCCGCTCCTTTGCAATGGGAACAATGTTTTGAGGCCCTCATGCACGTCTCTATGCAGGGACAACGTGGAGCCTCCCAATTTTTGGCTGCCCTGCCAAAGGGCTATACTATAATACACCCACTTCCTGACAATGGACACTTAATGTTTTGAGGCCCTCATGCACGTCTCTATCCAGGGACAACGTGGAGCCTCCCAATTTTTGGCTGCCCTGCCAAAGGGCTATACTACAAAAGACCCACTTCCTGACAATGGACACTTAATGTTTTGAGGCCCTCATGCACGTCTCTATCCAGGGACAACGTGGAGCCTCCCAATTTTTGGCTGCCCTGCCTAAGGGCTATACTATAATACACCCACTTCCTGACAATGGACACTTAATGTTTTGAGGCCCTCATGCACGTCTCTATCCAGGGACAACGTGGAGCCTCCCAATTTTTGGCTGCCCTGCCAAAGGGCTATACTACAAAAGACCCACTTCCTGACAATGGACACTTAATGTTTTGAGGCCCTCATGCACGTCTCTATCCATGGATTTGGAGCATGGAGACGATTATCTCGGGATTGCAAGATAACCAAACAAAACTTTTAGTGGATTTCTACTTATTTTATTAAATATCATCTCCACCAAACAGGACAAGCTTGCATCTGTTATAGTTTTGGAGAAAAATGTGTTCATTTCATGTATGCGCGAAATGCCTTAAAAATGGCTTTAAAATGGATTTGGAGCATGGAGACGATTATCTCGGGATTGCAAGATAACCAAACAAAACTTTTAGTGGATTTCTACTTATTTTATTAAATATCATCTCCACCAAACAGGACAAGCTTGCATCTGTTATAGTTTTGGAGAAAAATGTGTTCATTTCATGTATGCGCGAAATGCCTTAAAAATGGCTTTAAAATGGATTTGGAGCATGGAGACGATTATCTCGGGATTGCAAGATAACCAAACAAAACTTTTAGTGGATTTCTACTTATTTTATTAAATATCATCTCCACCAAACAGGACAAGCTTGCATCTGTTATAGTTTTGGAGAAAAATGTGTTCATTTCATGTATGCGCGAAATGCCTTAAAAATGGCTTTAAAATGGATTTGGAGCATGGAGACGATTATCTCGGGATTGCAAGATAACCAAACAAAACTTTTAGTGGATTTCTACTTATTTTATTAAATATCATCTCCACCAAACAGGACAAGCTTGCATCTGTTATAGTTTTGGAGAAAAATGTGTTCATTTCATGTATGCGCGAAATGCCTTAAAAATGGCTTTAAAATGGATTTGGAGCATGGAGACGATTATCTCGGGATTGCAAGATAACCAAACAAAACTTTTAGTGGATTTCTACTTATTTTATTAAATATCATCTCCACCAAACAGGACAAGCTTGCATCTGTTATAGTTTTGGAGAAAAATGTGTTCATTTCATGTATGCGCGAAATGCCTTAAAAATGGCTTTAAAATGGATTTGGAGCATGGAGACGATTATCTCGGGATTGCAAGATAACCAAACAAAACTTTTAGTGGATTTCTACTTATTTTATTAAATATCATCTCCACCAAACAGGACAAGCTTGCATCTGTTATAGTTTTGGAGAAAAATGTGTTCATTTCATGTATGCGCGAAATGCCTTAAAAATGGCTTTAAAATGGATTTGGAGCATGGAGACGATTATCTCGGGATTGCAAGATAACCAAACAAAACTTTTAGTGGATTTCTACTTATTTTATTAAATATCATCTCCACCAAACAGGACAAGCTTGCATCTGTTATAGTTTTGGAGAAAAATGTGTTCATTTCATGTATGCGCGAAATGCCTTAAAAATGGCTTTAAAATGGATTTGGAGCATGGAGACGATTATCTCGGGATTGCAAGATAACCAAACAAAACTTTTAGTGGATTTCTACTTATTTTATTAAATATCATCTCCACCAAACAGGACAAGCTTGCATCTGTTATAGTTTTGGAGAAAAATGTGTTCATTTCATGTATGCGCGAAATGCCTTAAAAATGGCTTTAAAATGGATTTGGAGCATGGAGACGATTATCTCGGGATTGCAAGATAACCAAACAAAACTTTTAGTGGATTTCTACTTATTTTATTAAATATCATCTCCACCAAACAGGACAAGCTTGCATCTGTTATAGTTTTGGAGAAAAATGTGTTCATTTCATGTATGCGCGAAATGCCTTAAAAATGGCTTTAAAATGGATTTGGAGCATGGAGACGATTATCTCGGGATTGCAAGATAACCAAACAAAACTTTTACTGGATTTCTACTTATTTTATTAAATATCATCTCCACCAAACAGGACAAGCTTGCATCTGTTATAGTTTTGGAGAAAAATGTGTTCATTTCATGTATGCGCGAAATGCCTTAAAAATGGCTTTAAAATAGATTTGGAGCATGGAGACGATTATCTCGGGATTGCAAGATAACCAAACAAAACTTTTAGTGGATTTCTACTTATTTTATTAAATATCATCTCCACCAAACAGGACAAGCTTGCATCTGTTATAGTTTTGGAGAAAAATGTGTTCATTTCATGTATGCGCGAAATGCCTTAAAAATGGCTTTAAAATGGATTTGGAGCATGGAGACGATTATCTCGGGATTGCAAGATAACCAAACAAAACTTTTAGTGGATTTCTACTTATTTTATTAAATATCATCTCCACCAAACAGGACAAGCTTGCATCTGTTATAGTTTTGGAGAAAAATGTGTTCATTTCATGTATGCGCGAAATGCCTTAAAAATGGCTTTAAAATGGATTTGGAGCATGGAGACGATTATCTCGGGATTGCAAGATAACCAAACAAAACTTTTAGTGGATTTCTACTTATTTTATTAAATATCATCTCCACCAAACAGGACAAGCTTGCATCTGTTATAGTTTTGGAGAAAAATGTGTTCATTTCATGTATGCGCGAAATGCCTTAAAAATGGCTTTAAAATGGATTTGGAGCATGGAGACGATTATCTCGGGATTGCAAGATAACCAAACAAAACTTTTAGTGGATTTCTACTTATTTTATTAAATATCATCTCCACCAAACAGGACAAGCTTGCATCTGTTATAGTTTTGGAGAAAAATGTGTTCATTTCATGTATGCGCGAAATGCCTTAAAAATGGCTTTAAAATGGATTTGGAGCATGGAGACGATTATCTCGGGATTGCAAGATAACCAAACAAAACTTTTAGTGGATTTCTACTTATTTTATTAAATATCATCTCCACCAAACAGGACAAGCTTGCATCTGTTATAGTTTTGGAGAAAAATGTGTTCATTTCATGTATGCGCGAAATGCCTTAAAAATGGCTTTAAAATGGATTTGGAGCATGGAGACGATTATCTCGGGATTGCAAGATAACCAAACAAAACTTTTAGTGGATTTCTACTTATTTTATTAAATATCATCTCCACCAAACAGGACAAGCTTGCATCTGTTATAGTTTTGGAGAAAAATGTGTTCATTTCATGTATGCGCGAAATGCCTTAAAAATGGCTTTAAAATGGATTTGGAGCATGGAGACGATTATCTCGGGATTGCAAGATAACCAAACAAAACTTTTAGTGGATTTCTACTTATTTTATTAAATATCATCTCCACCAAACAGGACAAGCTTGCATCTGTTATAGTTTTGGAGAAAAATGTGTTCATTTCATGTATGCGCGAAATGCCTTAAAAATGGCTTTAAAATGGATTTGGAGCATGGAGACGATTATCTCGGGATTGCAAGATAACCAAACAAAACTTTTAGTGGATTTCTACTTATTTTATTAAATATCATCTCCACCAAACAGGACAAGCTTGCATCTGTTATAGTTTTGGAGAAAAATGTGTTCATTTCATGTATGCGCGAAATGCCTTAAAAATGGCTTTAAAATGGATTTGGAGCATGGAGACGATTATCTCGGGATTGCAAGATAACCAAACAAAACTTTTAGTGGATTTCTACTTATTTTATTAAATATCATCTCCACCAAACAGGACAAGCTTGCATCTGTTATAGTTTTGGAGAAAAATGTGTTCATTTCATGTATGCGCGAAATGCCTTAAAAATGGCTTTAAAATGGATTTGGAGCATGGAGACGATTATCTCGGGATTGCAAGATAACCAAACAAAACTTTTAGTGGATTTCTACTTATTTTATTAAATATCATCTCCACCAAACAGGACAAGCTTGCATCTGTTATAGTTTTGGAGAAAAATGTGTTCATTTCATGTATGCGCGAAATGCCTTAAAAATGGCTTTAAAATGGATTTGGAGCATGGAGACGATTATCTCGGGATTGCAAGATAACCAAACAAAACTTTTAGTGGATTTCTACTTATTTTATTAAATATCATCTCCACCAAACAGGACAAGCTTGCATCTGTTAAATATGTGTTCATTTCATGTATGCGCAGAAATGCCTTTAAAATGGCTTTAAAATGGATTTGGAGCATGGAGACGATTATCTCAGGGATTGCAAGATAAACCAAACAAAACTTTTAGTGGATTTCTACTTATTTTATTAAATATTCATCTCCACCAAACAGGACAAGCTTGCATCGTGTTATAGTTTTGGAGAAATATGTGTTCATTTCATGTATGCGCGAAAATGCCTTAGAAATGGCTTTAAAATGGATTTTGGAGCATGGAGACGATTATCTCAGGATGGCAATATAAACAAACGAAAACTTTTAGTAGATTTCTACTTATTTTATTAAATATTATCTCCACCAAACAGGACAAGCTTGCATCTGTTTATAGTTTTGGAGAAAAATGTGTTCATTTCATGTATGCGCGAAATGCCTTAAAAATGGCTTTAAAATGGATTTGGAGCATGGAGACGATTATCTCGGGATTGCAAGATAACCAAACAAAACTTTTAGTGGATTTCTACTTATTTTATTAAATATCATCTCCACCAAACAGGACAAGCTTGCATCTGTTATAGTTTTGGAGAAAAATGTGTTCATTTCATGTATGCGCGAAAATGCCTTAAAAATGGCTTTAAAATGGATTTGGAGCATGGAGACGATTATCTCGGGATTGCAAGATAACCAAACAAAACTTTTAGTGGATTTCTACTTATTTTATTAAATATTCATCTCCACCAAACAGGACAAGCTTGCATCTGTTATAGTTTTGGAGAAAAAATGTGTTCATTTCATGTATGCGCGAAATGCCTTAAAAATGGCTTTAAAATGGATTTGGAGCATGGAGACGATTATCTCGGGATTGCAAGATAACCAAACAAAACTTTTAGTGGATTTCTACTTATTTTATTAAATATCATCTCCACCAAACAGGACAAGCTTGCATCTGTTATAGTTTTGGAGAAAAATGTGTTCATTTCATGTATGCGCGAAATGCCTTAAAAATGGCTTTAAAATGGATTTGGAGCATGGAGACGATTATCTCGGGATTGCAAGATAACCAAACAAAACTTTTAGTGGATTTCTACTTATTTTATTAAATATCATCTCCACCAAACAGGACAAGCTTGCATCTGTTATAGTTTTGGAGAAAAATGTGTTCATTTCATGTATGCGCGAAATGCCTTAAAAATGGCTTTAAAATGGATTTGGAGCATGGAGACGATTATCTCGGGATTGCAAGATAACCAAACAAAACTTTTAGTGGATTTCTACTTATTTTATTAAATATCATCTCCACCAAACAGGACAAGCTTGCATCTGTTATAGTTTTGGAGAAAAATGTGTTCATTTCATGTATGCGCGAAATGCCTTAAAAATGGCTTTAAAATGGATTTGGAGCATGGAGACGATTATCTCGGGATTGCAAGATAACCAAACAAAACTTTTAGTGGATTTCTACTTATTTTATTAAATATCATCTCCACCAAACAGGACAAGCTTGCATCTGTTATAGTTTTGGAGAAAAATGTGTTCATTTCATGTATGCGCGAAATGCCTTAAAAATGGCTTTAAAATGGATTTGGAGCATGGAGACGATTATCTCGGGATTGCAAGATAACCAAACAAAACTTTTAGTGGATTTCTACTTATTTTATTAAATATCATCTCCACCAAACAGGACAAGCTTGCATCTGTTATAGTTTTGGAGAAAAATGTGTTCATTTCATGTATGCGCGAAATGCCTTAAAAATGGCTTTAAAATGGATTTGGAGCATGGAGACGATTATCTCGGGATTGCAAGATAACCAAACAAAACTTTTAGTGGATTTCTACTTATTTTATTAAATATCATCTCCACCAAACAGGACAAGCTTGCATCTGTTATAGTTTTGGAGAAAAATGTGTTCATTTCATGTATGCGCGAAATGCCTTAAAAATGGCTTTAAAATGGATTTGGAGCATGGAGACGATTATCTCGGGATTGCAAGATAACCAAACAAAACTTTTAGTGGATTTCTACTTATTTTATTAAATATCATCTCCACCAAACAGGACAAGCTTGCATCTGTTATAGTTTTGGAGAAAAATGTGTTCATTTCATGTATGCGCGAAATGCCTTAAAAATGGCTTTAAAATGGATTTGGAGCATGGAGACGATTATCTCGGGATTGCAAGATAACCAAACAAAACTTTTAGTGGATTTCTACTTATTTTATTAAATATCATCTCCACCAAACAGGACAAGCTTGCATCTGTTATAGTTTTGGAGAAAAATGTGTTCATTTCATGTATGCGCGAAATGCCTTAAAAATGGCTTTAAAATGGATTTGGAGCATGGAGACGATTATCTCGGGATTGCAAGATAACCAAACAAAACTTTTAGTGGATTTCTACTTATTTTATTAAATATCATCTCCACCAAACAGGACAAGCTTGCATCTGTTATAGTTTTGGAGAAAAATGTGTTCATTTCATGTATGCGCGAAATGCCTTAAAAATGGCTTTAAAATGGATTTGGAGCATGGAGACGATTATCTCGGGATTGCAAGATAACCAAACAAAACTTTTAGTGGATTTCTACTTATTTTATTAAATATCATCTCCACCAAACAGGACAAGCTTGCATCTGTTATAGTTTTGGAGAAAAATGTGTTCATTTCATGTATGCGCGAAATGCCTTAAAAATGGCTTTAAAATGGATTTGGAGCATGGAGACGATTATCTCGGGATTGCAAGATAACCAAACAAAACTTTTAGTGGATTTCTACTTATTTTATTAAATATCATCTCCACCAAACAGGACAAGCTTGCATCTGTTATAGTTTTGGAGAAAAATGTGTTCATTTCATGTATGCGCGAAATGCCTTAAAAATGGCTTTAAAATGGATTTGGAGCATGGAGACGATTATCTCGGGATTGCAAGATAACCAAACAAAACTTTTAGTGGATTTCTACTTATTTTATTAAATATCATCTCCACCAAACAGGACAAGCTTGCATCTGTTATAGTTTTGGAGAAAAATGTGTTCATTTCATGTATGCGCGAAATGCCTTAAAAATGGCTTTAAAATGGATTTGGAGCATGGAGACGATTATCTCGGGATTGCAAGATAACCAAACAAAACTTTTAGTGGATTTCTACTTATTTTATTAAATATCATCTCCACCAAACAGGACAAGCTTGCATCTGTTATAGTTTTGGAGAAAAATGTGTTCATTTCATGTATGCGCGAAATGCCTTAAAAATGGCTTTAAAATGGATTTGGAGCATGGAGACGATTATCTCGGGATTGCAAGATAACCAAACAAAACTTTTAGTGGATTTCTACTTATTTTATTAAATATCATCTCCACCAAACAGGACAAGCTTGCATCTGTTATAGTTTTGGAGAAAAATGTGTTCATTTCATGTATGCGCGAAATGCCTTAAAAATGGCTTTAAAATGGATTTGGAGCATGGAGACGATTATCTCGGGATTGCAAGATAACCAAACAAAACTTTTAGTGGATTTCTACTTATTTTATTAAATATCATCTCCACCAAACAGGACAAGCTTGCATCTGTTATAGTTTTGGAGAAAAATGTGTTCATTTCATGTATGCGCGAAATGCCTTAAAAATGGCTTTAAAATGGATTTGGAGCATGGAGACGATTATCTCGGGATTGCAAGATAACCAAACAAAACTTTTAGTGGATTTCTACTTATTTTATTAAATATCATCTCCACCAAACAGGACAAGCTTGCATCTGTTATAGTTTTGGAGAAAAATCGTGTTCATTTCATGTATGCGCGAAATGCCTTAAAAATGGCTTTAAAATGGATTTGGAGCATGGAGACGATTATCTCGGGATTGCAAGATAACCAAACAAAACTTTTAGTGGATTTCTACTTATTTTATTAAATATCATCTCCACCAAACAGGACAAGCTTGCATCTGTTATAGTTTTGGAGAAAAATGTGTTCATTTCATGTATGCGCGAAATGCCTTAAAAATGGCTTTAAAATGGATTTGGAGCATGGAGACGATTATCTCGGGATTGCAAGATAACCAAACAAAACTTTTAGTGGATTTCTACTTATTTTATTAAATATCATCTCCACCAAACAGGACAAGCTTGCATCTGTTATAGTTTTGGAGAAAAATGTGTTCATTTCATGTATGCGCGAAATGCCTTAAAAATGGCTTTAAAATGGATTTGGAGCATGGAGACGATTATCTCGGGATTGCAAGATAACCAAACAAAACTTTTAGTGGATTTCTACTTATTTTATTAAATATCATCTCCACCAAACAGGACAAGCTTGCATCTGTTATAGTTTTGGAGAAAAATGTGTTCATTTCATGTATGCGCGAAATGCCTTAAAAATGGCTTTAAAATGGATTTGGAGCATGGAGACGATTATCTCGGGATTGCAAGATAACCAAACAAAACTTTTAGTGGATTTCTACTTATTTTATTAAATATCATCTCCACCAAACAGGACAAGCTTGCATCTGTTATAGTTTTGGAGAAAAATGTGTTCATTTCATGTATGCGCGAAATGCCTTAAAAATGGCTTTAAAATGGATTTGGAGCATGGAGACGATTATCTCGGGATTGCAAGATAACCAAACAAAACTTTTAGTGGATTTCTACTTATTTTATTAAATATCATCTCCACCAAACAGGACAAGCTTGCATCTGTTATAGTTTTGGAGAAAAATGTGTTCATTTCATGTATGCGCGAAATGCCTTAAAAATGGCTTTAAAATGGATTTGGAGCATGGAGACGATTATCTCGGGATTGCAAGATAACCAAACAAAACTTTTAGTGGATTTCTACTTATTTTATTAAATATCATCTCCACCAAACAGGACAAGCTTGCATCTGTTATAGTTTTGGAGAAAAATGTGTTCATTTCATGTATGCGCGAAATGCCTTAAAAATGGCTTTAAAATGGATTTGGAGCATGGAGACGATTATCTCGGGATTGCAAGATAACCAAACAAAACTTTTAGTGGATTTCTACTTATTTTATTAAATATCATCTCCACCAAACAGGACAAGCTTGCATCTGTTATAGTTTTGGAGAAAAATGTGTTCATTTCATGTATGCGCGAAATGCCTTAAAAATGGCTTTAAAATGGATTTGGAGCATGGAGACGATTATCTCGGGATTGCAAGATAACCAAACAAAACTTTTAGTGGATTTCTACTTATTTTATTAAATATCATCTCCACCAAACAGGACAAGCTTGCATCTGTTATAGTTTTGGAGAAAAATGTGTTCATTTCATGTATGCGCGAAATGCCTTAAAAATGGCTTTAAAATGGATTTGGAGCATGGAGACGATTATCTCGGGATTGCAAGATAACCAAACAAAACTTTTAGTGGATTTCTACTTATTTTATTAAATATCATCTCCACCAAACAGGACAAGCTTGCATCTGTTATAGTTTTGGAGAAAAATGTGTTCATTTCATGTATGCGCGAAATGCCTTAAAAATGGCTTTAAAATGGATTTGGAGCATGGAGACGATTATCTCGGGATTGCAAGATAACCAAACAAAACTTTTAGTGGATTTCTACTTATTTTATTAAATATCATCTCCACCAAACAGGACAAGCTTGCATCTGTTATAGTTTTGGAGAAAAATGTGTTCATTTCATGTATGCGCGAAATGCCTTAAAAATGGCTTTAAAATGGATTTGGAGCATGGAGACGATTATCTCGGGATTGCAAGATAACCAAACAAAACTTTTAGTGGATTTCTACTTATTTTATTAAATATCATCTCCACCAAACAGGACAAGCTTGCATCTGTTATAGTTTTGGAGAAAAATGTGTTCATTTCATGTATGCGCGAAATGCCTTAAAAATGGCTTTAAAATGGATTTGGAGCATGGAGACGATTATCTCGGGATTGCAAGATAACCAAACAAAACTTTTAGTGGATTTCTACTTATTTTATTAAATATCATCTCCACCAAACAGGACAAGCTTGCATCTGTTATAGTTTTGGAGAAAAATGTGTTCATTTCATGTATGCGCGAAATGCCTTAAAAATGGCTTTAAAATGGATTTGGAGCATGGAGACGATTATCTCGGGATTGCAAGATAACCAAACAAAACTTTTAGTGGATTTCTACTTATTTTATTAAATATCATCTCCACCAAACAGGACAAGCTTGCATCTGTTATAGTTTTGGAGAAAAATGTGTTCATTTCATGTATGCGCGAAATGCCTTAAAAATGGCTTTAAAATGGATTTGGAGCATGGAGACGATTATCTCGGGATTGCAAGATAACCAAACAAAACTTTTAGTGGATTTCTACTTATTTTATTAAATATCATCTCCACCAAACAGGACAAGCTTGCATCTGTTATAGTTTTGGAGAAAAATGTGTTCATTTCATGTATGCGCGAAATGCCTTAAAAATGGCTTTAAAATGGATTTGGAGCATGGAGACGATTATCTCGGGATTGCAAGATAACCAAACAAAACTTTTAGTGGATTTCTACTTATTTTATTAAATATCATCTCCACCAAACAGGACAAGCTTGCATCTGTTATAGTTTTGGAGAAAAATGTGTTCATTTCATGTATGCGCGAAATGCCTTAAAAATGGCTTTAAAATGGATTTGGAGCATGGAGACGATTATCTCGGGATTGCAAGATAACCAAACAAAACTTTTAGTGGATTTCTACTTATTTTATTAAATATCATCTCCACCAAACAGGACAAGCTTGCATCTGTTATAGTTTTGGAGAAAAATGTGTTCATTTCATGTATGCGCGAAATGCCTTAAAAATGGCTTTAAAATGGATTTGGAGCATGGAGACGATTATCTCGGGATTGCAAGATAACCAAACAAAACTTTTAGTGGATTTCTACTTATTTTATTAAATATCATCTCCACCAAACAGGACAAGCTTGCATCTGTTATAGTTTTGGAGAAAAATGTGTTCATTTCATGTATGCGCGAAATGCCTTAAAAATGGCTTTAAAATGGATTTGGAGCATGGAGACGATTATCTCGGGATTGCAAGATAACCAAACAAAACTTTTAGTGGATTTCTACTTATTTTATTAAATATCATCTCCACCAAACAGGACAAGCTTGCATCTGTTATAGTTTTGGAGAAAAATGTGTTCATTTCATGTATGCGCGAAATGCCTTAAAAATGGCTTTAAAATGGATTTGGAGCATGGAGACGATTATCTCGGGATTGCAAGATAACCAAACAAAACTTTTAGTGGATTTCTACTTATTTTATTAAATATCATCTCCACCAAACAGGACAAGCTTGCATCTGTTATAGTTTTGGAGAAAAATGTGTTCATTTCATGTATGCGCGAAATGCCTTAAAAATGGCTTTAAAATGGATTTGGAGCATGGAGACGATTATCTCGGGATTGCAAGATAACCAAACAAAACTTTTAGTGGATTTCTACTTATTTTATTAAATATCATCTCCACCAAACAGGACAAGCTTGCATCTGTTATAGTTTTGGAGAAAAATGTGTTCATTTCATGTATGCGCGAAATGCCTTAAAAATGGCTTTAAAATGGATTTGGAGCATGGAGACGATTATCTCGGGATTGCAAGATAACCAAACAAAACTTTTAGTGGATTTCTACTTATTTTATTAAATATCATCTCCACCAAACAGGACAAGCTTGCATCTGTTATAGTTTTGGAGAAAAATGTGTTCATTTCATGTATGCGCGAAATGCCTTAAAAATGGCTTTAAAATGGATTTGGAGCATGGAGACGATTATCTCGGGATTGCAAGATAACCAAACAAAACTTTTAGTGGATTTCTACTTATTTTATTAAATATCATCTCCACCAAACAGGACAAGCTTGCATCTGTTATAGTTTTGGAGAAAAATGTGTTCATTTCATGTATGCGCGAAATGCCTTAAAAATGGCTTTAAAATGGATTTGGAGCATGGAGACGATTATCTCGGGATTGCAAGATAACCAAACAAAACTTTTAGTGGATTTCTACTTATTTTATTAAATATCATCTCCACCAAACAGGACAAGCTTGCATCTGTTATAGTTTTGGAGAAAAATGTGTTCATTTCATGTATGCGCGAAATGCCTTAAAAATGGCTTTAAAATGGATTTGGAGCATGGAGACGATTATCTCGGGATTGCAAGATAACCAAACAAAACTTTTAGTGGATTTCTACTTATTTTATTAAATATCATCTCCACCAAACAGGACAAGCTTGCATCTGTTATAGTTTTGGAGAAAAATGTGTTCATTTCATGTATGCGCGAAATGCCTTAAAAATGGCTTTAAAATGGATTTGGAGCATGGAGACGATTATCTCGGGATTGCAAGATAACCAAACAAAACTTTTAGTGGATTTCTACTTATTTTATTAAATATCATCTCCACCAAACAGGACAAGCTTGCATCTGTTATAGTTTTGGAGAAAAATGTGTTCATTTCATGTATGCGCGAAATGCCTTAAAAATGGCTTTAAAATGGATTTGGAGCATGGAGACGATTATCTCGGGATTGCAAGATAACCAAACAAAACTTTTAGTGGATTTCTACTTATTTTATTAAATATCATCTCCACCAAACAGGACAAGCTTGCATCTGTTATAGTTTTGGAGAAAAATGTGTTCATTTCATGTATGCGCGAAATGCCTTAAAAATGGCTTTAAAATGGATTTGGAGCATGGAGACGATTATCTCGGGATTGCAAGATAACCAAACAAAACTTTTAGTGGATTTCTACTTATTTTATTAAATATCATCTCCACCAAACAGGACAAGCTTGCATCTGTTATAGTTTTGGAGAAAAATGTGTTCATTTCATGTATGCGCGAAATGCCTTAAAAATGGCTTTAAAATGGATTTGGAGCATGGAGACGATTATCTCGGGATTGCAAGATAACCAAACAAAACTTTTAGTGGATTTCTACTTATTTTATTAAATATCATCTCCACCAAACAGGACAAGCTTGCATCTGTTATAGTTTTGGAGAAAAATGTGTTCATTTCATGTATGCGCGAAATGCCTTAAAAATGGCTTTAAAATGGATTTGGAGCATGGAGACGATTATCTCGGGATTGCAAGATAACCAAACAAAACTTTTAGTGGATTTCTACTTATTTTATTAAATATCATCTCCACCAAACAGGACAAGCTTGCATCTGTTATAGTTTTGGAGAAAAATGTGTTCATTTCATGTATGCGCGAAATGCCTTAAAAATGGCTTTAAAATGGATTTGGAGCATGGAGACGATTATCTCGGGATTGCAAGATAACCAAACAAAACTTTTAGTGGATTTCTACTTATTTTATTAAATATCATCTCCACCAAACAGGACAAGCTTGCATCTGTTATAGTTTTGGAGAAAAATGTGTTCATTTCATGTATGCGCGAAATGCCTTAAAAATGGCTTTAAAATGGATTTGGAGCATGGAGACGATTATCTCGGGATTGCAAGATAACCAAACAAAACTTTTAGTGGATTTCTACTTATTTTATTAAATATCATCTCCACCAAACAGGACAAGCTTGCATCTGTTATAGTTTTGGAGAAAAATGTGTTCATTTCATGTATGCGCGAAATGCCTTAAAAATGGCTTTAAAATGGATTTGGAGCATGGAGACGATTATCTCGGGATTGCAAGATAACCAAACAAAACTTTTAGTGGATTTCTACTTATTTTATTAAATATCATCTCCACCAAACAGGACAAGCTTGCATCTGTTATAGTTTTGGAGAAAAATGTGTTCATTTCATGTATGCGCGAAATGCCTTAAAAATGGCTTTAAAATGGATTTGGAGCATGGAGACGATTATCTCGGGATTGCAAGATAACCAAACAAAACTTTTAGTGGATTTCTACTTATTTTATTAAATATCATCTCCACCAAACAGGACAAGCTTGCATCTGTTATAGTTTTGGAGAAAAATGTGTTCATTTCATGTATGCGCGAAATGCCTTAAAAATGGCTTTAAAATGGATTTGGAGCATGGAGACGATTATCTCGGGATTGCAAGATAACCAAACAAAACTTTTAGTGGATTTCTACTTATTTTATTAAATATCATCTCCACCAAACAGGACAAGCTTGCATCTGTTATAGTTTTGGAGAAAAATGTGTTCATTTCATGTATGCGCGAAATGCCTTAAAAATGGCTTTAAAATGGATTTGGAGCATGGAGACGATTATCTCGGGATTGCAAGATAACCAAACAAAACTTTTAGTGGATTTCTACTTATTTTATTAAATATCATCTCCACCAAACAGGACAAGCTTGCATCTGTTATAGTTTTGGAGAAAAATGTGTTCATTTCATGTATGCGCGAAATGCCTTAAAAATGGCTTTAAAATGGATTTGGAGCATGGAGACGATTATCTCGGGATTGCAAGATAACCAAACAAAACTTTTAGTGGATTTCTACTTATTTTATTAAATATCATCTCCACCAAACAGGACAAGCTTGCATCTGTTATAGTTTTGGAGAAAAATGTGTTCATTTCATGTATGCGCGAAATGCCTTAAAAATGGCTTTAAAATGGATTTGGAGCATGGAGACGATTATCTCGGGATTGCAAGATAACCAAACAAAACTTTTAGTGGATTTCTACTTATTTTATTAAATATCATCTCCACCAAACAGGACAAGCTTGCATCTGTTATAGTTTTGGAGAAAAATGTGTTCATTTCATGTATGCGCGAAATGCCTTAAAAATGGCTTTAAAATGGATTTGGAGCATGGAGACGATTATCTCGGGATTGCAAGATAACCAAACAAAACTTTTAGTGGATTTCTACTTATTTTATTAAATATCATCTCCACCAAACAGGACAAGCTTGCATCTGTTATAGTTTTGGAGAAAAATGTGTTCATTTCATGTATGCGCGAAATGCCTTAAAAATGGCTTTAAAATGGATTTGGAGCATGGAGACGATTATCTCGGGATTGCAAGATAACCAAACAAAACTTTTAGTGGATTTCTACTTATTTTATTAAATATCATCTCCACCAAACAGGACAAGCTTGCATCTGTTATAGTTTTGGAGAAAAATGTGTTCATTTCATGTATGCGCGAAATGCCTTAAAAATGGCTTTAAAATGGATTTGGAGCATGGAGACGATTATCTCGGGATTGCAAGATAACCAAACAAAACTTTTAGTGGATTTCTACTTATTTTATTAAATATCATCTCCACCAAACAGGACAAGCTTGCATCTGTTATAGTTTTGGAGAAAAATGTGTTCATTTCATGTATGCGCGAAATGCCTTAAAAATGGCTTTAAAATGGATTTGGAGCATGGAGACGATTATCTCGGGATTGCAAGATAACCAAACAAAACTTTTAGTGGATTTCTACTTATTTTATTAAATATCATCTCCACCAAACAGGACAAGCTTGCATCTGTTATAGTTTTGGAGAAAAATGTGTTCATTTCATGTATGCGCGAAATGCCTTAAAAATGGCTTTAAAATGGATTTGGAGCATGGAGACGATTATCTCGGGATTGCAAGATAACCAAACAAAACTTTTAGTGGATTTCTACTTATTTTATTAAATATCATCTCCACCAAACAGGACAAGCTTGCATCTGTTATAGTTTTGGAGAAAAATGTGTTCATTTCATGTATGCGCGAAATGCCTTAAAAATGGCTTTAAAATGGATTTGGAGCATGGAGACGATTATCTCGGGATTGCAAGATAACCAAACAAAACTTTTAGTGGATTTCTACTTATTTTATTAAATATCATCTCCACCAAACAGGACAAGCTTGCATCTGTTATAGTTTTGGAGAAAAATGTGTTCATTTCATGTATGCGCGAAATGCCTTAAAAATGGCTTTAAAATGGATTTGGAGCATGGAGACGATTATCTCGGGATTGCAAGATAACCAAACAAAACTTTTAGTGGATTTCTACTTATTTTATTAAATATCATCTCCACCAAACAGGACAAGCTTGCATCTGTTATAGTTTTGGAGAAAAATGTGTTCATTTCATGTATGCGCGAAATGCCTTAAAAATGGCTTTAAAATGGATTTGGAGCATGGAGACGATTATCTCGGGATTGCAAGATAACCAAACAAAACTTTTAGTGGATTTCTACTTATTTTATTAAATATCATCTCCACCAAACAGGACAAGCTTGCATCTGTTATAGTTTTGGAGAAAAATGTGTTCATTTCATGTATGCGCGAAATGCCTTAAAAATGGCTTTAAAATGGATTTGGAGCATGGAGACGATTATCTCGGGATTGCAAGATAACCAAACAAAACTTTTAGTGGATTTCTACTTATTTTATTAAATATCATCTCCACCAAACAGGACAAGCTTGCATCTGTTATAGTTTTGGAGAAAAATGTGTTCATTTCATGTATGCGCGAAATGCCTTAAAAATGGCTTTAAAATGGATTTGGAGCATGGAGACGATTATCTCGGGATTGCAAGATAACCAAACAAAACTTTTAGTGGATTTCTACTTATTTTATTAAATATCATCTCCACCAAACAGGACAAGCTTGCATCTGTTATAGTTTTGGAGAAAAATGTGTTCATTTCATGTATGCGCGAAATGCCTTAAAAATGGCTTTAAAATGGATTTGGAGCATGGAGACGATTATCTCGGGATTGCAAGATAACCAAACAAAACTTTTAGTGGATTTCTACTTATTTTATTAAATATCATCTCCACCAAACAGGACAAGCTTGCATCTGTTATAGTTTTGGAGAAAAATGTGTTCATTTCATGTATGCGCGAAATGCCTTAAAAATGGCTTTAAAATGGATTTGGAGCATGGAGACGATTATCTCGGGATTGCAAGATAACCAAACAAAACTTTTAGTGGATTTCTACTTATTTTATTAAATATCATCTCCACCAAACAGGACAAGCTTGCATCTGTTATAGTTTTGGAGAAAAATGTGTTCATTTCATGTATGCGCGAAATGCCTTAAAAATGGCTTTAAAATGGATTTGGAGCATGGAGACGATTATCTCGGGATTGCAAGATAACCAAACAAAACTTTTAGTGGATTTCTACTTATTTTATTAAATATCATCTCCACCAAACAGGACAAGCTTGCATCTGTTATAGTTTTGGAGAAAAATGTGTTCATTTCATGTATGCGCGAAATGCCTTAAAAATGGCTTTAAAATGGATTTGGAGCATGGAGACGATTATCTCGGGATTGCAAGATAACCAAACAAAACTTTTAGTGGATTTCTACTTATTTTATTAAATATCATCTCCACCAAACAGGACAAGCTTGCATCTGTTATAGTTTTGGAGAAAAATGTGTTCATTTCATGTATGCGCGAAATGCCTTAAAAATGGCTTTAAAATGGATTTGGAGCATGGAGACGATTATCTCGGGATTGCAAGATAACCAAACAAAACTTTTAGTGGATTTCTACTTATTTTATTAAATATCATCTCCACCAAACAGGACAAGCTTGCATCTGTTATAGTTTTGGAGAAAAATGTGTTCATTTCATGTATGCGCGAAATGCCTTAAAAATGGCTTTAAAATGGATTTGGAGCATGGAGACGATTATCTCGGGATTGCAAGATAACCAAACAAAACTTTTAGTGGATTTCTACTTATTTTATTAAATATCATCTCCACCAAACAGGACAAGCTTGCATCTGTTATAGTTTTGGAGAAAAATGTGTTCATTTCATGTATGCGCGAAATGCCTTAAAAATGGCTTTAAAATGGATTTGGAGCATGGAGACGATTATCTCGGGATTGCAAGATAACCAAACAAAACTTTTAGTGGATTTCTACTTATTTTATTAAATATCATCTCCACCAAACAGGACAAGCTTGCATCTGTTATAGTTTTGGAGAAAAATGTGTTCATTTCATGTATGCGCGAAATGCCTTAAAAATGGCTTTAAAATGGATTTGGAGCATGGAGACGATTATCTCGGGATTGCAAGATAACCAAACAAAACTTTTAGTGGATTTCTACTTATTTTATTAAATATCATCTCCACCAAACAGGACAAGCTTGCATCTGTTATAGTTTTGGAGAAAAATGTGTTCATTTCATGTATGCGCGAAATGCCTTAAAAATGGCTTTAAAATGGATTTGGAGCATGGAGACGATTATCTCGGGATTGCAAGATAACCAAACAAAACTTTTAGTGGATTTCTACTTATTTTATTAAATATCATCTCCACCAAACAGGACAAGCTTGCATCTGTTATAGTTTTGGAGAAAAATGTGTTCATTTCATGTATGCGCGAAATGCCTTAAAAATGGCTTTAAAATGGATTTGGAGCATGGAGACGATTATCTCGGGATTGCAAGATAACCAAACAAAACTTTTAGTGGATTTCTACTTATTTTATTAAATATCATCTCCACCAAACAGGACAAGCTTGCATCTGTTATAGTTTTGGAGAAAAATGTGTTCATTTCATGTATGCGCGAAATGCCTTAAAAATGGCTTTAAAATGGATTTGGAGCATGGAGACGATTATCTCGGGATTGCAAGATAACCAAACAAAACTTTTAGTGGATTTCTACTTATTTTATTAAATATCATCTCCACCAAACAGGACAAGCTTGCATCTGTTATAGTTTTGGAGAAAAATGTGTTCATTTCATGTATGCGCGAAATGCCTTAAAAATGGCTTTAAAATGGATTTGGAGCATGGAGACGATTATCTCGGGATTGCAAGATAACCAAACAAAACTTTTAGTGGATTTCTACTTATTTTATTAAATATCATCTCCACCAAACAGGACAAGCTTGCATCTGTTATAGTTTTGGAGAAAAATGTGTTCATTTCATGTATGCGCGAAATGCCTTAAAAATGGCTTTAAAATGGATTTGGAGCATGGAGACGATTATCTCGGGATTGCAAGATAACCAAACAAAACTTTTAGTGGATTTCTACTTATTTTATTAAATATCATCTCCACCAAACAGGACAAGCTTGCATCTGTTATAGTTTTGGAGAAAAATGTGTTCATTTCATGTATGCGCGAAATGCCTTAAAAATGGCTTTAAAATGGATTTGGAGCATGGAGACGATTATCTCGGGATTGCAAGATAACCAAACAAAACTTTTAGTGGATTTCTACTTATTTTATTAAATATCATCTCCACCAAACAGGACAAGCTTGCATCTGTTATAGTTTTGGAGAAAAATGTGTTCATTTCATGTATGCGCGAAATGCCTTAAAAATGGCTTTAAAATGGATTTGGAGCATGGAGACGATTATCTCGGGATTGCAAGATAACCAAACAAAACTTTTAGTGGATTTCTACTTATTTTATTAAATATCATCTCCACCAAACAGGACAAGCTTGCATCTGTTATAGTTTTGGAGAAAAATGTGTTCATTTCATGTATGCGCGAAATGCCTTAAAAATGGCTTTAAAATGGATTTGGAGCATGGAGACGATTATCTCGGGATTGCAAGATAACCAAACAAAACTTTTAGTGGATTTCTACTTATTTTATTAAATATCATCTCCACCAAACAGGACAAGCTTGCATCTGTTATAGTTTTGGAGAAAAATGTGTTCATTTCATGTATGCGCGAAATGCCTTAAAAATGGCTTTAAAATGGATTTGGAGCATGGAGACGATTATCTCGGGATTGCAAGATAACCAAACAAAACTTTTAGTGGATTTCTACTTATTTTATTAAATATCATCTCCACCAAACAGGACAAGCTTGCATCTGTTATAGTTTTGGAGAAAAATGTGTTCATTTCATGTATGCGCGAAATGCCTTAAAAATGGCTTTAAAATGGATTTGGAGCATGGAGACGATTATCTCGGGATTGCAAGATAACCAAACAAAACTTTTAGTGGATTTCTACTTATTTTATTAAATATCATCTCCACCAAACAGGACAAGCTTGCATCTGTTATAGTTTTGGAGAAAAATGTGTTCATTTCATGTATGCGCGAAATGCCTTAAAAATGGCTTTAAAATGGATTTGGAGCATGGAGACGATTATCTCGGGATTGCAAGATAACCAAACAAAACTTTTAGTGGATTTCTACTTATTTTATTAAATATCATCTCCACCAAACAGGACAAGCTTGCATCTGTTATAGTTTTGGAGAAAAATGTGTTCATTTCATGTATGCGCGAAATGCCTTAAAAATGGCTTTAAAATGGATTTGGAGCATGGAGACGATTATCTCGGGATTGCAAGATAACCAAACAAAACTTTTAGTGGATTTCTACTTATTTTATTAAATATCATCTCCACCAAACAGGACAAGCTTGCATCTGTTATAGTTTTGGAGAAAAATGTGTTCATTTCATGTATGCGCGAAATGCCTTAAAAATGGCTTTAAAATGGATTTGGAGCATGGAGACGATTATCTCGGGATTGCAAGATAACCAAACAAAACTTTTAGTGGATTTCTACTTATTTTATTAAATATCATCTCCACCAAACAGGACAAGCTTGCATCTGTTATAGTTTTGGAGAAAAATGTGTTCATTTCATGTATGCGCGAAATGCCTTAAAAATGGCTTTAAAATGGATTTGGAGCATGGAGACGATTATCTCGGGATTGCAAGATAACCAAACAAAACTTTTAGTGGATTTCTACTTATTTTATTAAATATCATCTCCACCAAACAGGACAAGCTTGCATCTGTTATAGTTTTGGAGAAAAATGTGTTCATTTCATGTATGCGCGAAATGCCTTAAAAATGGCTTTAAAATGGATTTGGAGCATGGAGACGATTATCTCGGGATTGCAAGATAACCAAACAAAACTTTTAGTGGATTTCTACTTATTTTATTAAATATCATCTCCACCAAACAGGACAAGCTTGCATCTGTTATAGTTTTGGAGAAAAATGTGTTCATTTCATGTATGCGCGAAATGCCTTAAAAATGGCTTTAAAATGGATTTGGAGCATGGAGACGATTATCTCGGGATTGCAAGATAACCAAACAAAACTTTTAGTGGATTTCTACTTATTTTATTAAATATCATCTCCACCAAACAGGACAAGCTTGCATCTGTTATAGTTTTGGAGAAAAATGTGTTCATTTCATGTATGCGCGAAATGCCTTAAAAATGGCTTTAAAATGGATTTGGAGCATGGAGACGATTATCTCGG
Organism: Anomaloglossus baeobatrachus; assembly: GCF_048569485.1. Taxonomy (NCBI): domain Eukaryota; kingdom Metazoa; phylum Chordata; class Amphibia; order Anura; family Aromobatidae; genus Anomaloglossus; species Anomaloglossus baeobatrachus. The sequence goes on along the minus strand of NW_027442066.1, from coordinate 96,056 downwards.
GATTGCAAGATAACCAAACAAAACTTTTAGTGGATTTCTACTTATTTTATTAAATATCATCTCCACCAAACAGGACAAGCTTGCATCTGTTATAGTTTTGGAGAAAAATGTGTTCATTTCATGTATGCGCGAAATGCCTTAAAAATGGCTTTAAAATGGATTTGGAGCATGGAGACGATTATCTCGGGATTGCAAGATAACCAAACAAAACTTTTAGTGGATTTCTACTTATTTTATTAAATATCATCTCCACCAAACAGGACAAGCTTGCATCTGTTATAGTTTTGGAGAAAAATGTGTTCATTTCATGTATGCGCGAAATGCCTTAAAAATGGCTTTAAAATGGATTTGGAGCATGGAGACGATTATCTCGGGATTGCAAGATAACCAAACAAAACTTTTAGTGGATTTCTACTTATTTTATTAAATATCATCTCCACCAAACAGGACAAGCTTGCATCTGTTATAGTTTTGGAGAAAAATGTGTTCATTTCATGTATGCGCGAAATGCCTTAAAAATGGCTTTAAAATGGATTTGGAGCATGGAGACGATTATCTCGGGATTGCAAGATAACCAAACAAAACTTTTAGTGGATTTCTACTTATTTTATTAAATATCATCTCCACCAAACAGGACAAGCTTGCATCTGTTATAGTTTTGGAGAAAAATGTGTTCATTTCATGTATGCGCGAAATGCCTTAAAAATGGCTTTAAAATGGATTTGGAGCATGGAGACGATTATCTCGGGATTGCAAGATAACCAAACAAAACTTTTAGTGGATTTCTACTTATTTTATTAAATATCATCTCCACCAAACAGGACAAGCTTGCATCTGTTATAGTTTTGGAGAAAAATGTGTTCATTTCATGTATGCGCGAAATGCCTTAAAAATGGCTTTAAAATGGATTTGGAGCATGGAGACGATTATCTCGGGATTGCAAGATAACCAAACAAAACTTTTAGTGGATTTCTACTTATTTTATTAAATATCATCTCCACCAAACAGGACAAGCTTGCATCTGTTATAGTTTTGGAGAAAAATGTGTTCATTTCATGTATGCGCGAAATGCCTTAAAAATGGCTTTAAAATGGATTTGGAGCATGGAGACGATTATCTCGGGATTGCAAGATAACCAAACAAAACTTTTAGTGGATTTCTACTTATTTTATTAAATATCATCTCCACCAAACAGGACAAGCTTGCATCTGTTATAGTTTTGGAGAAAAATGTGTTCATTTCATGTATGCGCGAAATGCCTTAAAAATGGCTTTAAAATGGATTTGGAGCATGGAGACGATTATCTCGGGATTGCAAGATAACCAAACAAAACTTTTAGTGGATTTCTACTTATTTTATTAAATATCATCTCCACCAAACAGGACAAGCTTGCATCTGTTATAGTTTTGGAGAAAAATGTGTTCATTTCATGTATGCGCGAAATGCCTTAAAAATGGCTTTAAAATGGATTTGGAGCATGGAGACGATTATCTCGGGATTGCAAGATAACCAAACAAAACTTTTAGTGGATTTCTACTTATTTTATTAAATATCATCTCCACCAAACAGGACAAGCTTGCATGTGTTATAGTTTTGGGAGAAAAATGTGTTCATTTCATGTATGCGCGAAAATGCCTTAGAAATGGCTTTAAAATGGATTTGGAGCATGGAGACGATTATCTCGGGATTGCAAGATAACCAAACAAAACTTTTAGTGGATTTCTACTTATTTTTATTAAATATCATCTCCACCAAACAGGACAAGCTTGCATCTGTTATAGTTTTGGAGAAAAATGTGTTCATTTCATGTATGCGCGAAATGCCTTAAAAATGGCTTTAAAATGGATTTGGAGCATGGAGACGATTATCTCGGGATTGCAAGATAACCAAACAAAACTTTTAGTGGATTTCTACTTATTTTATTAAATATCATCTCCACCAAACAGGACAAGCTTGCATCTGTTATAGTTTTGGAGAAAAATGTGTTCATTTCATGTATGCGCGAAATGCCTTAAAAATGGCTTTAAAATGGATTTGGAGCATGGAGACGATTATCTCGGGATTGCAAGATAACCAAACAAAACTTTTAGTGGATTTCTACTTATTTTATTAAATATCATCTCCACCAAACAGGACAAGCTTGCATCTGTTATAGTTTTGGAGAAAAATGTGTTCATTTCATGTATGCGCGAAATGCCTTAAAAATGGCTTTAAAATGGATTTGGAGCATGGAGACGATTATCTCGGGATTGCAAGATAACCAAACAAAACTTTTAGTGGATTTCTACTTATTTTATTAAATATCATCTCCACCAAACAGGACAAGCTTGCATCTGTTATACTTTTGGAGAAAAATGTGTTCATTTCATGTATGCGCGAAATGCCTTAAAAATGGCTTTAAAATGGATTTGGAGCATGGAGACGATTATCTCGGGATTGCAAGATAACCAAACAAAACTTTTAGTGGATTTCTACTTATTTTATTAAATATCATCTCCACCAAACAGGACAAGCTTGCATCTGTTAGTTATAGTTTTGGAGAAAAATGTGTTCATTTCATGTATGCGCGAAATGCCTTAAAAATGGCTTTAAAATGGATTTGGAGCATGGAGACGATTATCTCGGGATTGCAAGATAACCAAACAAAACTTTTAGTGGATTTCTACTTATTTTATTAAATATCATCTCCACCAAACAGGACAAGCTTGCATCTGTTATAGTTTTGGAGAAAAATGTGTTCATTTCATGTATGCGCGAAATGCCTTAAAAATGGCTTTAAAATGGATTTGGAGCATGGAGACGATTATCTCGGGATTGCAATATAACCAAACAACACTTTTAGTGGATTTCTACTTATTTTATTAAATATCATCTCCACCAAACAGGACAAGCTTGCATCTGTTATAGTTTTGGAGAAAAATGTGTTCATTTCATGTATGCGCGAAATGCCTTAAAAATGGCTTTAAAATGGATTTGGAGCATGGAGACGATTATCTCGGGATTGCAAGATAACCAAACAAAACTTTTAGTGGATTTCTACTTATTTTATTAAATATCATCTCCACCAAACAGGACAAGCTTGCATCTGTTATAGTTTTGGAGAAAAATGTGTTCATTTCATGTATGCGCGAAATGCCTTAAAAATGGCTTTAAAATGGATTTGGAGCATGGAGACGATTATCTCGGGATTGCAAGATAACCAAACAAAACTTTTAGTGGATTTCTACTTATTCTATTAAATATCATCTCCACCAAACAGGACAAGCTTGCATCTGTTATAGTTTTGGAGAAAAATTTGTTCATTTCATGTATGCGCGAAATGCCTTAAAAATGGCTTTAAAATGGATTTGGAGCATGGAGACGATTATCTCGGGATTGCAAGATAACCAAACAAAACTTTTAGTGGATTTCTACTTATTTTATTAAATATCATCTCCACCAAACAGGACAAGCTTGCATCTGTTATACTTTTGGAGAAAAATGTGTTCATTTCATGTATGCGCGAAATGCCTTAAAAATGGCTTTAAAATGGATTTGGAGCATGGAGACGATTATCTCGGGATTGCAATATAACCAAACAAAACTTTTAGTGGATTTCTACTTATTTTATTAAATATCATCTCCACCAAACAGGACAAGCTTGCATCTGTTATAGTTTTGGAGAAAAATGTGTTCATTTCATGTATGCGCGAAATGCCTTAAAAATGGCTTTAAAATGGATTTGGAGCATGGAGACGATTATCTCGGGATTGCAAGATAACCAAACAAAACTTTTAGTGGATTTCTACTTATTTTATTAAATATCATCTCCACCAAACAGGACAAGCTTGCATCTGTTATAGTTTTGGAGAAAAATGTGTTCATTTCATGTATGCGCGAAATGCCTTAAAAATGGCTTTAAAATGGATTTGGAGCATGGAGACGATTATCTCGGGATTGCAAGATAACCAAACAAAACTTTTAGTGGATTTCTACTTATTTTATTAAATATCATCTCCACCAAACAGGACAAGCTTGCATCTGTTATAGTTTTGGAGAAAAATGTGTTCATTTCATGTATGCGCGAAATGCCTTAAAAATGGCTTTAAAATGGATTTGGAGCATGGAGACGATTATCTCGGGATTGCAAGATAACCAAACAAAACTTTTAGTGGATTTCTACTTATTTTATTAAATATCATCTCCACAAAACAGGACAAGCTTGCATGTGTTATAGTTTTGGAGAAAAATGTGTTCATTTCATGTATGCGCAAAATGCCTTTGAAATGGCTTTAAAATGGATTTGGAGCATGGAGACGATTATCTCGGGATTGCAAGATAACCAAACAAAACTTTTAGTGGATTTCTACTTATTTTATTAAATATCATCTCCACCAAACAGGACAAGCTTGCATCTGTTATAGTTTTGGAGAAAAATGTGTTCATTTCATGTATGCGCGAAATGCCTTAAAAATGGCTTTAAAATGGATTTGGAGCATGGAGACGATTATCTCGGGATTGCAAGATAACCAAACAAAACTTTTAGTGGATTTCTACTTATTTTATTAAATATCATCTCCACCAAACAGGACAAGCTTGCATCTGTTATAGTTTTGGAGAAAAATGTGTTCATTTCATGTATGCGCGAAATGCCTTAAAAATGGCTTTAAAATGGATTTGGAGCATGGAGACGATTATCTCGGGATTGCAAGATAACCAAACAAAACTTTTAGTGGATTTCTACTTATTTTATTAAATATCATCTCCACCAAACAGGACAAGCTTGCATCTGTTATAGTTTTGGAGAAAAATGTGTTCATTTCATGTATGCGCGAAATGCCTTAAAAATGGCTTTAAAATGGATTTGGAGCATGGAGACGATTATCTCGGGATTGCAAGATAACCAAACAAAACTTTTAGTGGATTTCTACTTATTTTATTAAATATCATCTCCACCAAACAGGACAAGCTTGCATGTGTTATAGTTTTGGAGAAAAATGTGTTCATTTCATGTATGCGCAAAATGCCTTTGAAATGGCTTTAAAATGGATTTGGAGCATGGAGACGATTATCTCAGGATGGCAATATAAACAAACGAAACTTTTAGTAGATTTCTACTTATTTTATTAAATATTATCTCCACCAAACAGGACAAGCTTGCATCTGTTATAGTTTTGGAGAAAAATGTGTTCATTTCATGTATGCGCGAAATGCCTTAAAAATGGCTTTAAAATGGATTTGGAGCATGGAGACGATTATCTCGGGATTGCAAGATAACCAAACAAAACTTTTAGTGGATTTCTACTTATTTTATTAAATATCATCTCCACCAAACAGGACAAGCTTGCATCTGTTATAGTTTTGGAGAAAAATGTGTTCATTTCATGTATGCGCGAAATGCCTTAAAAATGGCTTTAAAATGGATTTGGAGCATGGAGACGATTATCTCGGGATTGCAATATAACCAAACAAAACTTTTAGTGGATTTCTACTTATTTTATTAAATATCATCCCCACCAAACAGGACAAGCTTGCATCTGTTATAGTTTTGGAGAAAAATGTGTTCATTTCATGTATGCGCGAAATGCCTTAAAAATGGCTTTAAAATGGATTTGGAGCATGGAGACGATTATCTCGGGATTGCAAGATAACCAAACAAAACTTTTAGTGGATTTCTACTTATTTTATTAAATATCATCTCCACCAAACAGGACAAGCTTGCATCTGTTATAGTTTTGGAGAAAAATGTGTTCATTTCATGTATGCGCGAAATGCCTTAAAAATGGCTTTAAAATGGATTTGGAGCATGGAGACGATTATCTCGGGATTGCAAGATAACCAAACAAAACTTTTAGTGGATTTCTACTTATTCTATTAAATATCATCTCCACCAAACAGGACAAGCTTGCATCTGTTATAGTTTTGGAGAAAAATGTGTTCATTTCATGTATGCGCGAAATGCCTTAAAAATGGCTTTAAAATGGATTTGGAGCATGGAGACGATTATCTCGGGATTGCAAGATAACCAAACAAAACTTTTAGTGGATTTCTACTTATTTTATTAAATATCATCTCCACCAAACAGGACAAGCTTGCATCTGTTATACTTTTGGAGAAAAATGTGTTCATTTCATGTATGCGCGAAATGCCTTAAAAATGGCTTTAAAATGGATTTGGAGCATGGAGACGATTATCTCAGGATGGCAATATAAACAAACGAAACTTTTAGTAGATTTCTACTTATTTTATTAAATATTATCTCCACCAAACAGGACAAGCTTGCATCTGTTATAGTTTTGGAGAAAAATGTGTTCATTTCATGTATGCGCGAAATGCCTTAAAAATGGCTTTAAAATGGATTTGGAGCATGGAGACGATTATCTCGGGATTGCAAGATAACCAAACAAAACTTTTAGTGGATTTCTACTTATTTTATTAAATATCATCTCCACCAAACAGGACAAGCTTGCATCTGTTATAGTTTTGGAGAAAAATGTGTTCATTTCATGTATGCGCGAAATGCCTTAAAAATGGCTTTAAAATGGATTTGGAGCATGGAGACGATTATCTCGGGATTGCAAGATAACCAAACAAAACTTTTAGTGGATTTCTACTTATTTTATTAAATATCATCTCCACCAAACAGGACAAGCTTGCATCTGTTATAGTTTTGGAGAAAAATGTGTTCATTTCATGTATGCGCGAAATGCCTTAAAAATGGCTTTAAAATGGATTTGGAGCATGGAGACGATTATCTCGGGATTGCAAGATAACCAAACAAAACTTTTAGTGGATTTCTACTTATTTTATTAAATATCATCTCCACCAAACAGGACAAGCTTGCATGTGTTATAGTTTTGGAGAAAAATGTGTTCATTTCATGTATGCGCAAAATGCCTTTGAAATGGCTTTAAAATGGATTTGGAGCATGGAGACGATTATCTCGGGATTGCAAGATAACCAAACAAAACTTTTAGTGGATTTCTACTTATTTTATTAAATATCATCTCCACCAAACAGGACAAGCTTGCATCTGTTATAGTTTTGGAGAAAAATGTGTTCATTTCATGTATGCGCGAAATGCCTTAAAAATGGCTTTAAAATGGATTTGGAGCATGGAGACGATTATCTCGGGATTGCAAGATAACCAAACAAAACTTTTAGTGGATTTCTACTTATTTTATTAAATATCATCTCCACCAAACTGGACAAGCTTGCATCTGTTATAGTTTTGGAGAAAAATGTGTTCATTTCATGTATGCGCGAAATGCCTTAAAAATGGCTTTAAAATGGATTTGGAGCATGGAGACGATTATCTCGGGATTGCAAGATAACCAAACAAAACTTTTAGTGGATTTCTACTTATTTTATTAAATATCATCTCCACCAAACAGGACAAGCTTGCATCTGTTATAGTTTTGGAGAAAAATGTGTTCATTTCATGTATGCGCGAAATGCCTTAAAAATGGCTTTAAAATGGATTTGGAGCATGGAGACGATTATCTCGGGATTGCAAGATAACCAAACAAAACTTTTAGTGGATTTCTACTTATTTTATTAAATATCATCTCCACCAAACAGGACAAGCTTGCATCTGTTATAGTTTTGGAGAAAAATGTGTTCATTTCATGTATGCGCGAAATGCCTTAAAAATGGCTTTAAAATGGATTTGGAGCATGGAGACGATTATCTCGGGATTGCAATATAACCAAACAAAACTTTTAGTGGATTTCTACTTATTTTATTAAATATCATCCCCACCAAACAGGACAAGCTTGCATCTGTTATAGTTTTGGAGAAAAATGTGTTCATTTCATGTATGCGCGAAATGCCTTAAAAATGGCTTTAAAATGGATTTGGAGCATGGAGACGATTATCTCGGGATTGCAAGATAACCAAACAAAACTTTTAGTGGATTTCTACTTATTTTATTAAATATCATCTCCACCAAACTGGACAAGCTTGCATCTGTTATAGTTTTGGAGAAAAATGTGTTCATTTCATGTATGCGCGAAATGCCTTAAAAATGGCTTTAAAATGGATTTGGAGCATGGAGACGATTATCTCGGGATTGCAAGATAACCAAACAAAACTTTTAGTGGATTTCTACTTATTTTATTAAATATCATCTCCACCAAACAGGACAAGCTTGCATCTGTTATAGTTTTGGAGAAAAATGTGTTCATTTCATGTATGCGCGAAATGCCTTAAAAATGGCTTTAAAATGGATTTGGAGCATGGAGACGATTATCTCGGGATTGCAATATAACCAAACAAAACTTTTAGTGGATTTCTACTTATTTTATTAAATATCATCCCCACCAAACAGGACAAGCTTGCATCTGTTATAGTTTTGGAGAAAAATGTGTTCATTTCATGTATGCGCGAAATGCCTTAAAAATGGCTTTAAAATGGATTTGGAGCATGGAGACGATTATCTCGGGATTGCAAGATAACCAAACAAAACTTTTAGTGGATTTCTACTTATTTTATTAAATATCATCTCCACCAAACTGGACAAGCTTGCATCTGTTATAGTTTTGGAGAAAAATGTGTTCATTTCATGTATGCGCGAAATGCCTTAAAAATGGCTTTAAAATGGATTTGGAGCATGGAGACGATTATCTCGGGATTGCAAGATAACCAAACAAAACTTTTAGTGGAATTCTACTTATTTTATTAAATATCATCTCCACCAAACAGGACAAGCTTGCATCTGTTATAGTTTTGGAGAAAAATGTGTTCATTTCATGTATGCGCGAAATGCCTTAAAAATGGCTTTAAAATGGATTTGGAGCATGGAGACGATTATCTCGGGATTGCAAGATAACCAAACAAAACTTTTAGTGGATTTCTACTTATTTTATTAAATATCATCTCCACCAAACAGGACAAGCTTGCATGTGTTATAGTTTTGGAGAAAAATGTGTTCATTTCATGTATGCGCAAAATGCCTTTGAAATGGCTTTAAAATGGATTTGGAGCATGGAGACGATTATCTCAGGATGGCAATATAAACAAACGAAACTTTTAGTAGATTTCTACTTATTTTATTAAATATTATCTCCACCAAACAGGACAAGCTTGCATCTGTTATAGTTTTGGAGAAAAATGTGTTCATTTCATGTATGCGCGAAATGCCTTAAAAATGGCTTTAAAATGGATTTGGAGCATGGAGACGATTATCTCGGGATTGCAAGATAACCAAACAAAACTTTTAGTGGATTTCTACTTATTTTATTAAATATCATCTCCACCAAACAGGACAAGCTTGCATCTGTTATAGTTTTGGAGAAAAATGTGTTCATTTCATGTATGCGCGAAATGCCTTAAAAATGGCTTTAAAATGGATTTGGAGCATGGAGACGATTATCTCGGGATTGCAATATAACCAAACAAAACTTTTAGTGGATTTCTACTTATTTTATTAAATATCATCCCCACCAAACAGGACAAGCTTGCATCTGTTATAGTTTTGGAGAAAAATGTGTTCATTTCATGTATGCGCGAAATGCCTTAAAAATGGCTTTAAAATGGATTTGGAGCATGGAGACGATTATCTCGGGATTGCAAGATAACCAAACAAAACTTTTAGTGGATTTCTACTTATTTTATTAAATATCATCTCCACCAAACAGGACAAGCTTGCATCTGTTATAGTTTTGGAGAAAAATGTGTTCATTTCATGTATGCGCGAAATGCCTTAAAAATGGCTTTAAAATGGATTTGGAGCATGGAGACGATTATCTCGGGATTGCAAGATAACCAAACAAAACTTTTAGTGGATTTCTACTTATTTTATTAAATATCATCTCCACCAAACAGGACAAGCTTGCATCTGTTATAGTTTTGGAGAAAAATGTGTTCATTTCATGTATGCGCGAAATGCCTTAAAAATGGCTTTAAAATGGATTTGGAGCATGGAGACGATTATCTCGGGATTGCAAGATAACCAAACAAAACTTTTAGTGGATTTCTACTTATTTTATTAAATATCATCTCCACCAAACAGGACAAGCTTGCATCTGTTATAGTTTTGGAGAAAAATGTGTTCATTTCATGTATGCGCGAAATTCCTTAAAAATGGCTTTAAAATGGATTTGGAGCATGGAGACGATTATCTCGGGATTGCAAGATAACCAAACAAAACTTTTAGTGGATTTCTACTTATTTTATTAAATATCATCTCCACCAAACAGGACAAGCTTGCATCTGTTATAGTTTTGGAGAAAAATGTGTTCATTTCATGTATGCGCGAAATGCCTTAAAAATGGCTTTAAAATGGATTTGGAGCATGGAGACGATTATCTCGGGATTGCAAGATAACCAAACAAAACTTTTAGTGGATTTCTACTTATTTTATTAAATATCATCTCCACCAAACAGGACAAGCTTGCATCTGTTATAGTTTTGGAGAAAAATGTGTTCATTTCATGTATGCGCGAAATGCCTTAAAAATGGCTTTAAAATGGATTTGGAGCATATAGACGATTATCTCGGGATTGCAAGATAACCAAACAAAACTTTTAGTGGATTTCTACTTATTTTATTAAATATCATCTCCACCAAACAGGACAAGCTTGCATCTGTTATAGTTTTGGAGAAAAATGTGTTCATTTCATGTATGCGCGAAATGCCTTAAAAATGGCTTTAAAATGGATTTGGAGCATGGAGACGATTATCTCGGGATTGCAAGATAACCAAACAAAACTTTTAGTGGATTTCTACTTATTTTATTAAATATCATCTCCACCAAACAGGACAAGCTTGCATCTGTTATAGTTTTGGAGAAAAATGTGTTCATTTCATGTATGCGCGAAATGCCTTAAAAATGGCTTTAAAATGGATTTGGAGCATGGAGACGATTATCTCGGGATTGCAATATAACCAAACAAAACTTTTAGTGGATTTCTACTTATTTTATTAAATATCATCTCCACCAAACAGGACAAGCTTGCATCTGTTATAGTTTTGGAGAAAAATGTGTTCATTTCATGTATGCGCGAAATGCCTTAAAAATGGCTTTAAAATGGATTTGGAGCATGGAGACGATTATCTCGGGATTGCAAGATAACCAAACAAAACTTTTAGTGGATTTCTACTTATTTTATTAAATATCATCTCCACCAAACAGGACAAGCTTGCATCTGTTATAGTTTTGGAGAAAAATGTGTTCATTTCATGTATGCGCGAAATGCCTTAAAAATGGCTTTAAAATGGATTTGGAGCATGGAGACGATTATCTCGGGATTGCAAGATAACCAAACAAAACTTTTAGTGGATTTCTACTTATTTTATTAAATATCATCTCCACCAAACCGGACAAGCTTGCATCTGTTATAGTTTTGGAGAAAAATGTGTTCATTTCATGTATGCGCGAAATGCCTTAAAAATGGCTTTAAAATGGATTTGGAGCATGGAGACGATTATCTCGGGATTGCAAGATAACCAAACAAAACTTTTAGTGGATTTCTACTTATTTTATTAAATATCATCTCCACCAAACAGGACAAGCTTGCATGTGTTATAGTTTTGGAGAAAAATGTGTTCATTTCATGTATGCGCAAAATGCCTTTGAAATGGCTTTAAAATGGATTTGGAGCATGGAGACGATTATCTCGGGATTGCAAGATAACCAAACAAAACTTTTAGTGGATTTCTACTTATTTTATTAAATATCATCTCCACCAAACAGGACAAGCTTGCATGTGTTATAGTTTTGGAGAAAAATGTGTTCATTTCATGTATGCGCAAAATGCCTTTGAAATGGCTTTAAAATGGATTTGGAGCATGGAGACGATTATCTCAGGATGGCAATATAAACAAACGAAACTTTTAGTAGATTTCTACTTATTTTATTAAATATTATCTCCACCAAACAGGACAAGCTTGCATCTGTTATAGTTTTGGAGAAAAATGTGTTCATTTCATGTATGCGCGAAATGCCTTAAAAATGGCTTTAAAATGGATTTGGAGCATGGAGACGATTATCTCGGGATTGCAAGATAACCAAACAAAACTTTTAGTGGATTTCTACTTATTTTATTAAATATCATCTCCACCAAACAGGACAAGCTTGCATCTGTTATAGTTTTGGAGAAAAATGTGTTCATTTCATGTATGCGCGAAATGCCTTAAAAATGGCTTTAAAATGGATTTGGAGCATGGAGACGATTATCTCGGGATTGCAAGATAACCAAACAAAACTTTTAGTGGATTTCTACTTATTTTATTAAATATCATCTCCACCAAACAGGACAAGCTTGCATGTGTTATAGTTTTGGAGAAAAATGTGTTCATTTCATGTATGCGCGAAATGCCTTAAAAATGGCTTTAAAATGGATTTGGAGCATGGAGACGATTATCTCGGGATTGCAAGATAACCAAACAAAACTTTTAGTGGATTTCTACTTATTTTATTAAATATCATCTCCACCAAACAGGACAAGCTTGCATCTGTTATAGTTTTGGAGAAAAATGTGTTCATTTCATGTATGCGCGAAATGCCTTAAAAATGGCTTTAAAATGGATTTGGAGCATGGAGACGATTATCTCGGGATTGCAAGATAACCAAACAAAACTTTTAGTGGATTTCTACTTATTTTATTAAATATCATCTCCACCAAACAGGACAAGCTTGCATGTGTTATAGTTTTGGAGAAAAATGTGTTCATTTCATGTATGCGCAAAATGCCTTTGAAATGGCTTTAAAATGGATTTGGAGCATGGAGACGATTATCTCAGGATGGCAATATAAACAAACGAAACTTTTAGTAGATTTCTACTTATTTTATTAAATATTATCTCCACCAAACAGGACAAGCTTGCATCTGTTATAGTTTTGGAGAAAAATGTGTTCATTTCATGTATGCGCGAAATGCCTTAAAAATGGCTTTAAAATGGATTTGGAGCATGGAGACGATTATCTCGGGATTGCAAGATAACCAAACAAAACTTTTAGTGGATTTCTACTTATTTTATTAAATATCATCTCCACCAAACAGGACAAGCTTGCATCTGTTATAGTTTTGGAGAAAAATGTGTTCATTTCATGTATGCGCGAAATGCCTTAAAAATGGCTTTAAATGGATTTGGAGCATGGAGACGATTATCTCGGGATTGCAAGATAACCAAACAAAACTTTTAGTGGATTTCTACTTATTTTATTAAATATCATCTCCACCAAACAGGACAAGCTTGCATCTGTTATAGTTTTGGAGAAAAATGTGTTCATTTCATGTATGCGCGAAATGCCTTAAAAATGGCTTTAAAATGGATTTGGAGCATGGAGACGATTATCTCGGGATTGCAAGATAACCAAACAAAACTTTTAGTGGATTTCTACTTATTTTATTAAATATCATCTCCACCAAACAGGACAAGCTTGCATCTGTTATAGTTTTGGAGAAAAATGTGTTCATTTCATGTATGCGCGAAATGCCTTAAAAATGGCTTTAAAATGGATTTGGAGCATGGAGACGATTATCTCGGGATTGCAAGATAACCAAACAAAACTTTTAGTGGATTTCTACTTATTTTATTAAATATCATCTCCACCAAACAGGACAAGCTTGCATCTGTTATAGTTTTGGAGAAAAATGTGTTCATTTCATGTATGCGCGAAATGCCTTAAAAATGGCTTTAAAATGGATTTGGAGCATGGAGACGATTATCTCGGGATTGCAAGATAACCAAACAAAACTTTTAGTGGATTTCTACTTATTTTATTAAATATCATCTCCACCAAACAGGACAAGCTTGCATCTGTTATAGTTTTGGAGAAAAATGTGTTCATTTCATGTATGCGCGAAATGCCTTAAAAATGGCTTTAAAATGGATTTGGAGCATGGAGACGATTATCTCGGGATTGCAATATAACCAAACAAAACTTTTAGTGGATTTCTACTTATTTTATTAAATATCATCTCCACCAAACAGGACAAGCTTGCATCTGTTATAGTTTTGGAGAAAAATGTGTTCATTTCATGTATGCGCGAAATGCCTTAAAAATGGCTTTAAAATGGATTTGGAGCATGGAGACGATTATCTCGGGATTGCAAGATAACCAAACAAAACTTTTAGTGGATTTCTACTTATTTTATTAAATATCATCTCCACCAAACAGGACAAGCTTGCATCTGTTATAGTTTTGGAGAAAAATGTGTTCATTTCATGTATGCGCGAAATGCCTTAAAAATGGCTTTAAAATGGATTTGGAGCATGGATACGATTATCTCGGGATTGCAAGATAACCAAACAAAACTTTTAGTGGATTTCTACTTATTTTATTAAATATCATCTCCACCAAACAGGACAAGCTTGCATGTGTTATAGTTTTGGAGAAAAATGTGTTCATTTCATGTATGCGCAAAATGCCTTTGAAATGGCTTTAAAATGGATTTGGAGCATGGAGACGATTATCTCGGGATTGCAAGATAACCAAACAAAACTTTTAGTGGATTTCTACTTATTTTATTAAATATCATCTCCACCAAACAGGACAAGCTTGCATCTGTTATAGTTTTGGAGAAAAATGTGTTCATTTCATGTATGCGCGAAATGCCTTAAAAATGGCTTTAAAATGGATTTGGAGCATGGAGACGATTATCTCGGGATTGCAAGATAACCAAACAAAACTTTTAGTGGATTTCTACTTATTTTATTAAATATCATCTCCACCAAACAGGACAAGCTTGCATCTGTTATAGTTTTGGAGAAAAATGTGTTCATTTCATGTATGCGCGAAATGCCTTAAAAATGGCTTTAAAATGGATTTGGAGCATGGAGACGATTATCTCGGGATTGCAAGATAACCAAACAACTTTTAGTGGATTTCTACTTATTTTATTAAGTATCATCTCCACCAAACAGGACAAGCTTGCATGTGTTATAGTTTTGGAGAAAAATGTGTTCATTTCATGTATGCGCAAAATGCCTTTGAAATGGCTTTAAAATGGATTTGGAGCATGGAGACGATTATCTCAGGATGGCAATATAAACAAACGAAACTTTTAGTAGATTTCTACTTATTTTATTAAATATTATCTCCACCAAACAGGACAAGCTTGCATCTGTTATAGTTTTGGAGAAAAATGTGTTCATTTCATGTATGCGCGAAATGCCTTAAAAATGGCTTTAAAATGGATTTGGAGCATGGAGACGATTATCTCGGGATTGCAAGATAACCAAACAAAACTTTTAGTGGATTTCTACTTATTTTATTAAATATCATCTCCACCAAACAGGACAAGCTTGCATCTGTTATAGTTTTGGAGAAAAATGTGTTCATTTCATGTATGCGCGAAATGCCTTAAAAATGGCTTTAAAATGGATTTGGAGCATGGAGACGATTATCTCGGGATTGCAAGATAACCAAACAAAACTTTTAGTGGATTTCTACTTATTTTATTAAATATCATCTCCACCAAACAGGACAAGCTTGCATCTGTTATAGTTTTGGAGAAAAATGTGTTCATTTCATGTATGCGCGAAATGCCTTAAAAATGGCTTTAAAATGGATTTGGAGCATGGAGACGATTTTCTCGGGATTGGAAGATAACCAAACAAAACTTTTAGTGGATTTCTACTTATTTTATTAAATATCATCTCCACTAAACAGGACAAGCTTGCATGTGTTATAGTTTTGGAGAAAAATGTGTTCATTTCATGTATGCGCAAAATGCCTTTGAAATGGCTTTAAAATGGATTTGGAGCATGGAGACGATTATCTCGGGATTGCAAGATAACCAAACAAAACTTTTAGTGGATTTCTACTTATTTTATTAAATATCATCTCCACCAAACAGGACAAGCTTGCATCTGTTATAGTTTTGGAGAAAAATGTGTTCATTTCATGTATGCGCGAAATGCCTTAAAAATGGCTTTAAAATGGATTTGGAGCATGGAGACGATTATCTCGGGATTGCAAGATAACCAAACAAAACTTTTAGTGGATTTCTACTTATTTTATTAAATATCATCTCCACCAAACAGGACAAGCT
Source organism: Anomaloglossus baeobatrachus (assembly GCF_048569485.1). Taxonomy (NCBI): domain Eukaryota; kingdom Metazoa; phylum Chordata; class Amphibia; order Anura; family Aromobatidae; genus Anomaloglossus; species Anomaloglossus baeobatrachus. Next base: position 80,076 of record NW_027442066.1, on the reverse strand, counting down.
TGCATCTGTTATAGTTTTGGAGAAAAATGTGTTCATTTCATGTATGCGCGAAATGCCTTAAAAATGGCTTTAAAATGGATTTGGAGCATGGAGACGATTATCTCGGGATTGCAAGATAACCAAACAAAACTTTTAGTGGATTTCTACTTATTTTATTAAATATCATCTCCACCAAACAGGACAAGCTTGCATCTGTTATAGTTTTGGAGAAAAATGTGTTCATTTCATGTATGCGCGAAATGCCTTAAAAATGGCTTTAAAATGGATTTGGAGCATGGAGACGATTATCTTGGGATTGCAAGATAACCAAACAACTTTTAGTGGATTTCTACTTATTTTATTAAATATCATCTCCACCAAACAGGACAAGCTTGCATGTGTTATAGTTTTGGAGAAAAATGTGTTCATTTCATGTATGCGCAAAATGCCTTTGAAATGGCTTTAAAATGGATTTGGAGCATGGAGACGATTATCTCGGGATTGCAAGATAACCAAACAAAAATTTTAGTGGATTTCTACTTATTTTATTAAATATCATCTCCACCAAACAGGACAAGCTTGCATCTGTTATAGTTTTGGAGAAAAATGTGTTCATTTCATGTATGCGCGAAATGCCTTAAAAATGGCTTTAAAATGAATTTGGAGCATGGAGACGATTATCTCGGGATTGCAATATAACCAAACAAAACTTTTAGTGGATTTCTACTTATTTTATTAAATATCATCTCCACCAAACAGGACAAGCTTGCATCTGTTATAGTTTTGGAGAAAAATGTGTTCATTTCATGTATGCGCGAAATGCCTTAAAAATGGCTTTAAAATGGATTTGGAGCATGGAGACGATTATCTCGGGATTGCAAGATAACCAAACAAAACTTTTAGTGGATTTCTACTTATTTTATTAAATATCATCTCCACCAAACAGGACAAGCTTGCATCTGTTATAGTTTTGGAGAAAAATGTGTTCATTTCATGTATGCGCGAAATGCCTTAAAAATGGCTTTAAAATGGATTTGGAGCATGGAGACGATTTTCTCGGGATTGGAAGATAACCAAACAAAACTTTTAGTGGATTTCTACTTATTTTATTAAATCTCATCTCCACTAAACAGGACAAGCTTGCATGTGTTATAGTTTTGGAGAAAAATGTGTTCATTTCATGTATGCGCAAAATGCCTTTGAAATGGCTTTAAAATGGATTTGGAGCATGGAGACGATTATCTCGGGATTGCAAGATAACCAAACAAAACGTTTAGTGGATTTCTACTTATTTTATTAAATATCATCTCCACCAAACAGGACAAGCTTGCATCTGTTATAGTTTTGGAGAAAAATGTGTTCATTTCATGTATGCGCGAAATGCCTTAAAAATGGCTTTAAAATGGATTTGGAGCATGGAGACGATTATCTCGGGATTGCAAGATAACCAAACAAAACTTTTAGTGGATTTCTACTTATTTTATTAAATATCATCTCCACCAAACAGGACAAGCTTGCATCTGTTATAGTTTTGGAGAAAAATGTGTTCATTTCATGTATGCGCGAAATGCCTTAAAAATGGCTTTAAAATGGATTTGGAGCATGGAGACGATTATCTCGGGATTGCAAGATAACCAAACAACTTTTAGTGGATTTCTACTTATTTTATTAAATATCATCTCCACCAAACAGGACAAGCTTGCATGTGTTATAGTTTTGGAGAAAAATGTGTTCATTTCATGTATGCGCAAAATGCCTTTGAAATGGCTTTAAAATGGATTTGGAGCATGGAGACGATTATCTCAGGATGGCAATATAAACAAACGAAACTTTTAGTAGATTTCTACTAATTTTATTAAATATTATCTCCACCAAACAGGACAAGCTTGCATCTGTTATAGTTTTGGAGAAAAATGTGTTCATTTCATGTATGCGCGAAATGCCTTAAAAATGGCTTTAAAATGGATTTGGAGCATGGAGACGATTATCTCGGGATTGCAAGATAACCAAACAAAACTTTTAGTGGATTTCTACTTATTTTATTAAATATCATCTCCACCAAACAGGACAAGCTTGCATCTGTTATAGTTTTGGAGAAAAATGTGTTCATTTCATGTATGCGCGAAATGCCTTAAAAATGGCTTTAAAATGGATTTGGAGCATGGAGACGATTATCTCGGGATTGCAATATAACCAAACAAAACTTTTAGTGGATTTCTACTTATTTTATTAAATATCATCTCCACCAAACAGGACAAGCTTGCATCTGTTATAGTTTTGGAGAAAAATGTGTTCATTTCATGTATGCGCGAAATGCCTTAAAAATGGCTTTAAAATGGATTTGGAGCATGGAGACGATTATCTCGGGATTGCAAGATAACCAAACAAAAATTTTAGTGGATTTCTACTTATTTTATTAAATATCATCTCCACCAAACAGGACAAGCTTGCATCTGTTATAGTTTTGGAGAAAAATGTGTTCATTTCATGTATGCGCGAAATGCCTTAAAAATGGCTTTAAAATGAATTTGGAGCATGGAGACGATTATCTCGGGATTGCAATATAACCAAACAAAACTTTTAGTGGATTTCTACTTATTTTATTAAATATCATCTCCACCAAACAGGACAAGCTTGCATCTGTTATAGTTTTGGAGAAAAATGTGTTCATTTCATGTATGCGCGAAATGCCTTAAAAATGGCTTTAAAATGGATTTGGAGCATGGAGACGATTATCTCGGGATTGCAAGATAACCAAACAAAAATTTTAGTGGATTTCTACTTATTTTATTAAATATCATCTCCACCAAACAGGACAAGCTTGCATCTGTTATAGTTTTGGAGAAAAATGTGTTCATTTCATGTATGCGCGAAATGCCTTAAAAATGGCTTTAAAATGGATTTGGAGCATGCAGACGATTATCTCGGGATTGCAAGATAACCAAACAAAACTTTTAGTGGATTTCTACTTATTTTATTAAATATCATCTCCACCAAACAGGACAAGCTTGCATCTGTTATAGTTTTGGAGAAAAATGTGTTCATTTCATGTATGCGCGAAATGCCTTAAAAATGGCTTTAAAATGGATTTGGAGCATGGAGACGATTTTCTCGGGATTGCAAGATAACCAAACAAAACTTTTAGTGGATTTCTACTTATTTTATTAAATATCATCTCCACCAAACAGGACAAGCTTGCATGTGTTATAGTTTTGGAGAAAAATGTGTTCATTTCATGTATGCGCAAAATGCCTTTGAAATGGCTTTAAAATGGATTTGGAGCATGGAGACGATTATCTCGGGATTGCAAGATAACCAAACAAAACTTTTAGTGGATTTCTACTTATTTTATTAAATATCATCTCCACCAAACAGGACAAGCTTGCATCTGTTATAGTTTTGGAGAAAAATGTGTTCATTTCATGTATGCGCGAAATGCCTTAAAAATGGCTTTAAAATGGATTTGGAGCATGGAGACGATTATCTCGAGATTGCAAGATAACCAAACAAAACTTTTAGTGGATTTCTACTTATTTTATTAAATATCATCTCCACCAAACAGGACAAGCTTGCATCTGTTATAGTTTTGGAGAAAAATGTGTTCATTTCATGTATGCGCGAAATGCCTTAAAAATGGCTTTAAAATGGATTTGGAGCATGGAGACGATTATCTCGGGATTGCAAGATAACCAAACAAAACTTTTAGTGGATTTCTACTTATTTTATTAAATATCATCTCCACCAAACAGGACAAGCTTGCATCTGTTATAGTTTTGGAGAAAAATGTGTTCATTTCATGTATGCGCGAAATGCCTTAAAAATGACTTTAAAATGGATTTGGAGCATGGAGACGATTATCTCGGGATTGCAAGATAACCAAACAAAACTTTTAGTGGATTTCTACTTATTTTATTAAATATCATCTCCACCAAACAGGACAAGCTTGCATCTGTTATAGTTTTGGAGAAAAATGTGTTCATTTCATGTATGCGCGAAATGCCTTAAAAATGGCTTTAAAATGGATTTGGAGCATGGAGACGATTATCTCGGGATTGCAAGATAACCAAACAAAACTTTTAGTGGATTTCTACTTATTTTATTAAATATCATCTCCACCAAACAGGACAAGCTTGCATGTGTTATAGTTTTGGAGAAAAATGTGTTCATTTCATGTATGCGCAAAATGCCTTTGAAATGGCTTTAAAATGGATTTGGAGCATGGAGACGATTATCTCGGGATTGCAAGATAACCAAACAAAACTTTTAGTGGATTTCTACTTATTTTATTAAATATCATCTCCACCAAACAGGACAAGCTTGCATCTGTTATAGTTTTGGAGAAAAATGTGTTCATTTCATGTATGCGCGAAATGCCTTAAAAATGGCTTTAAAATGGATTTAGAGCATGGAGACGATTATCTCGGGATTGCAAGATAACCAAACAAAACTTTTAGTGGATTTCTACTTATTTTATTAAATATCATCTCCACCAAACAGGACAAGCTTGCATCTGTTATAGTTTTGGAGAAAAATGTGTTCATTTCATGTATGCGCGAAATGCCTTAAAAATGGCTTTAAAATGGATTTGGAGCATGGAGACGATTATCTCGGGATTGCAAGATAACCAAACAAAACTTTTAGTGGATTTCTACTTATTTTATTAAATATCATCTCCACCAAACAGGACAAGCTTGCATGTGTTATAGTTTTGGAGAAAAATGTGTTCATTTCATGTATGCGCAAAATGCCTTTGAAATGGCTTTAAAATGGATTTGGAGCATGGAGACGATTATCTCGGGATTGCAAGATAACCAAACAAAACTTTTAGTGGATTTCTACTTATTTTATTAAATATCATCTCCACCAAACAGGACAAGCTTGCATGTGTTATAGTTTTGGAGAAAAATGTGTTCATTTCATGTATGCGCGAAATGCCTTAAAAATGACTTTAAAATGGATTTGGAGCATGGAGACGATTATCTCGGGATTGCAAGATAACCAAACAAAACTTTTAGTGGATTTCTACTTATTTTATTAAATATCATCTCCACCAAACAGGACAAGCTTGCATCTGTTATAGTTTTGGAGAAAAATGTGTTCATTTCATGTATGCGCGAAATGCCTTTAAAATGGATTTGGAGCATGGAGACGATTATCTCGGGATTGCAAGATAACCAAACAAAACTTTTAGTGGATTTCTACTTATTTTATTAAATATCATCTCCACCAAACAGGACAAGCTTGCATCTGTTATAGTTTTGGAGAAAAATGTGTTCATTTCATGTATGCGCGAAATGCCTTAAAAATGGCTTTAAAATGGATTTGGAGCATGGAGACGATTATCTCGGGATTGCAAGATAACCAAACAAAACTTTTAGTGGATTTCTACTTATTTTATTAAATATCATCTCCACCAAACAGGACAAGCTTGCATCTGTTATAGTTTTGGAGAAAAATGTGTTCATTTCATGTATGCGCGAAATGCCTTAAAAATGGCTTTAAAATGGATTTGGAGCATGGATACGATTATCTCGGGATTGCAAGATAACCAAACAAAACTTTTAGTGGATTTCTACTTATTTTATTAAATATCATCTCCACCAAACAGGACAAGCTTGCATGTGTTATAGTTTTGGAGAAAAATGTTTTCATTTCATGTATGCGCAAAATGCCTTTGAAATGGCTTTAAAATGGATTTGGAGCATGGAGACGATTATCTCGGGATTGCAAGATAACCAAACAAAACTTTTAGTGGATTTCTACTTATTTTATTAAATATCATCTCCACCAAACAGGACAAGCTTGCATCTGTTATAGTTTTGGAGAAAAATGTGTTCATTTCATGTATGCGCGAAATGCCTTAAAAATGGCTTTAAAATGGATTTGGAGCATGGAGACGATTATCTCGGGATTGCAAGATAACCAAACAAAACTTTTAGTGGATTTCTACTTATTTTATTAAATATCATCTCCACCAAACAGGACAAGCTTGCATCTGTTATAGTTTTGGAGAAAAATGTGTTCATTTCATGTATGCGCGAAATGCCTTAAAAATGGCTTTAAAATGGATTTGGAGCATGGATACGATTATCTCGGGATTGCAAGATAACCAAACAAAACTTTTAGTGGATTTCTACTTATTTTATTAAATATCATCTCCACCAAACAGGACAAGCTTGCATGTGTTATAGTTTTGGAGAAAAATGTGTTCATTTCATGTATGCGCAAAATGCCTTTGAAATGGCTTTAAAATGGATTTGGAGCATGGAGACGATTATCTCGGGATTGCAAGATAACCAAACAAAGTTTTAGTGGATTTCTACTTATTTTATTAAATATCATCTCCACCAAACAGGACAAGCTAGCATCTGTTATAGTTTTGGAGAAAAATGTGTTCATTTCATGTATGCGCGAAATGCCTTAAAAATGGCTTTAAAATGGATTTGGAGCATGGAGACGATTATCTCGGGATTGCAAGATAACCAAACAAAACTTTTAGTGGATTTCTACTTATTTTATTAAATATCATCTCCACCAAACAGGACAAGCTTGCATCTGTTATAGTTTTGGAGAAAAATGTGTTCATTTCATGTATGCGCGAAATGCCTTAAAAATGGCTTTAAAATGGATTTGGAGCATGGAGACGATTATCTCGGGATTGCAAGATAACCAAACAAAACTTTTAGTGGATTTCTACTTATTTTATTAAATATCATCTCCACCAAACAGGACAAGCTTGCATCTGTTATAGTTTTGGAGAAAAATGTGTTCATTTCATGTATGCGCGAAATGCCTTAAAAATGGCTTTAAAATGGATTTGGAGCATGGAGACGATTATCTCGGGATTGCAATATAACCAAACAAAACTTTTAGTGGATTTCTACTTATTTTATTAAATATCATCTCCACCAAACAGGACAAGCTTGCATCTGTTATAGTTTTGGAGAAAAATGTGTTCATTTCATGTATGCGCGAAATGCCTTAAAAATGGCTTTAAAATGGATTTGGAGCATGGAGACGATTATCTCGGGATTGCAAGATAACCAAACAAAACTTTTAGTGGATTTCTACTTATTTTATTAAATATCATCTCCACCAAACAGGACAAGCTTGCATCTGTTATAGTTTTGGAGAAAAATGTGTTCATTTCATGTATGCGCGAAATGCCTTAAAAATGGCTTTAAAATGGATTTGGAGCATGGAGACGATTATCTCGGGATTGCAAGATAACCAAACAAAACGTTTAGTGGATTTCTACTTATTTTATTAAATATCATCTCCACCAAACAGGACAAGCTTGCATGTGTTATAGTTTTGGAGAAAAATGTGTTCATTTCATGTATGCGCAAAATGCCTTTGAAATGGCTTTAAAATGGATTTGGAGCATGGAGACGATTATCTCGGGATTGCAAGATAACCAAACAAAACTTTTAGTGGATTTCTACTTATTTTATTAAATATCATCTCCACCAAACAGGACAAGCTTGCATCTGTTATAGTTTTGGAGAAAAATGTGTTCATTTCATGTATGCGCGAAATGCCTTAAAAATGGCTTTAAAATGGATTTGGAGCATGGAGACGATTATCTCGGGATTGCAAGATAACCAAACAAAACTTTTAGTGGATTTCTACTTATTTTATTAAATATCATCTCCACCAAACAGGACAAGCTTGCATCTGTTATTATTTTGGAGAAAAATGTGTTCATTTCATGTATGCGCAAAATGCCTTTGAAATGGCTTTAAAATGGATTTGGAGCATGGAGACGATTATCTCGGGATTGCAAGATAACCAAACAAAACTTTTAGTGGATTTCTACTTATTTTATTAAATATCATCTCCACCAAACAGGACAAGCTTGCATCTGTTATAGTTTTGGAGAAAAATGTGTTCATTTCATGTATGCGCGAAATGCCTTAAAAATGGCTTTAAAATGGATTTGGAGCATGGAGACGATTATCTCGGGATTGCAAGATAACCAAACAAAACTTTTAGTGGATTTCTACTTATTTTATTAAATATTATCTCCACCAAACAGGACAAGCTTGCATCTGTTATAGTTTTGGAGAAAAATGTGTTCATTTCATGTATGCGCGAAATGCCTTAAAAATGGCTTTAAAATGGATTTGGAGCATGGAGACGATTATCTCGGGATTGCAAGATAACCAAACAAAACTTTTAGTGGATTTCTACTTATTTTATTAAATATCATCTCCACCAAACAGGACAAGCTTGCATCTGTTATAGTTTTGGAGAAAAATGTGTTCATTTCATGTATGCGCGAAATGCCTTAAAAATGGCCTTAAAATGGATTTGGAGCATGGAGACGATTATCTCGGGATTGCAAGATAACCAAACAAAACTTTTAGTGGATTTCTACTTATTTTATTAAATATCATCTCCACCAAACAGGACAAGCTTGCATGTGTTATAGTTTTGGAGAAAAATGTGTTCATTTCATGTATGCGCAAAATGCCTTTGAAATGGCTTTAAAATGGATTTGGAGCATGGAGACGATTATCTCAGGATGGCAATATAAACAAACGAAACTTTTAGTAGATTTCTACTTATTTTATTAAATATTATCTCCACCAAACAGGACAAGCTTGCATCTGTTATAGTTTTGGAGAAAAATGTGTTCATTTCATGTATGCGCGAAATGCCTTAAAAATGGCTTTAAAATGGATTTGGAGCATGGAGACGATTATCTCGGGATTGCAAGATAATCAAACAAAACTTTTAGTGGATTTCTACTTATTTTATTAAATATCATCTCCACCAAACAGGACAAGCTTGCATGTGTTATAGTTTTGGAGAAAAATGTGTTCATTTCATGTATGCGCAAAATGCCTTTGAAATGGCTTTAAAATGGATTTGGAGCATGGAGACGATTATCTCAGGATGGCAATATAAACAAACGAAACTTTTAGTAGATTTCTACTTATTTTATTAAATATTATCTCCACCAAACAGGACAAGCTTGCATCTGTTATAGTTTTGGAGAAAAATGTGTTCATTTCATGTGTGCGCGAAATGCCTTAAAAATGGCTTTAAAATGGATTTGGAGCATGGAGACGATTATCTCGGGATTGCAAGATAACCAAACAAAACTTTTAGTGGATTTCTACTTATTTTATTAAATATCATCTCCACCAAACAGGACAAGCTTGCATCTGTTATAGTTTTGGAGAAAAATGTGTTCATTTCATGTATGCGCGAAATGCCTTAAAAATGGCTTTAAAATGGATTTGGAGCATGGAGACGATTATCTCGGGATTGCAAGATAACCAAACAAAACTTTTAGTGGATTTCTACTTATTTTATTAAATATCATCTCCACCAAACAGGACAAGCTTGCATGTGTTATAGTTTTGGAGAAAAATGTGTTCATTTCATGTATGCGCAAAATGCCTTTGAAATGGCTTTAAAATGGATTTGGAGCATGGAGACGATTATCTCAGGATGGCAATATAAACAAACGAAACTTTTAGTAGATTTCTACTTATTTTATTAAATATTATCTCCACCAAACAGGACAAGCTTGCATCTGTTATAGTTTTGGAGAAAAATGTGTTCATTTCATGTATGCGCGAAATGCCTTAAAAATGGCTTTAAAATGGATTTGGAGCATGGAGACGATTATCTCGGGATTGCAAGATAACCAAACAAAACTTTTAGTGGATTTCTACTTATTTTATTAAATATCATCTCCACCAAACAGGACAAGCTTGCATCTGTTATAGTTTTGGAGAAAAATGTGTTCATTTCATGTATGCGCGAAATGCCTTAAAAATGGCTTTAAAATGGATTTGGAGCATGGAGACGATTATCTCGGGATTGCAAGATAACCAAACAAAACTTTTAGTGGATTTCTACTTATTTTATTAAATATCATCTCCACCAAACAGGTCAAGCTTGCATCTGTTATAGTTTTGGAGAAAAATGTGTTCATTTCATGTATGCGCGAAATGCCTTAAAAATGGCTTTAAAATGGATTTGGAGCATGGAGACGATTATCTCGGGATTGCAAGATAACCAAACAAAACTTTTAGTGGATTTCTACTTATTTTATTAAATATCATCTCCACCAAACAGGACAAGCTTGCATCTGTTATAGTTTTGGAGAAAAATGTGTTCATTTCATGTATGCGCGAAATGCCTTAAAAATGGCTTTAAAATGGATTTGGAGCATGGAGACGATTATCTCGGGATTGCAAGATAACCAAACAAAACTTTTAGTGGATTTCTACTTATTTTATTAAATATCATCTCCACCAAACAGGACAAGCTTGCATCTGTTATAGTTTTGGAGAAAAATGTGTTCATTTCATGTATGCGCGAAATGCCTTAAAAATGGCTTTAAAATGGATTTGGAGCATGGAGACGATTATCTCGGGATTGCAATATAACCAAACAAAACTTTTAGTGGATTTCTACTTATTTTATTAAATATCATCTCCACCAAACAGGACAAGCTTGCATCTGTTATAGTTTTGGAGAAAAATGTGTTCATTTCATGTATGCGCGAAATGCCTTAAAAATGGCTTTAAAATGGATTTGGAGCATGGAGACGATTATCTCGGGATTGCAAGATAACCAAACAAAACTTTTAGTGGATTTCTACTTATTTTATTAAATATCATCTCCACCAAACAGGACAAGCTTGCATCTGTTATAGTTTTGGAGAAAAATGTGTTCATTTCATGTATGCGCGAAATGCCTTAAAAATGGCTTTAAAATGGATTTGGAGCATGGAGACGATTATCTCGGGATTGCAAGATAACCAAACAAAACTTTTAGTGGATTTCTACTTATTTTATTAAATATCATCTCCACCAAACAGGACAAGCTTGCATCTGTTATAGTTTTGGAGAAAAATGTGTTCATTTCATGTATGCGCGAAATGCCTTAAAAATGGCTTTAAAATGGATTTGGAGCATGGAGACGATTATCTCGGGATTGCAAGATAACCAAACAAAACTTTTAGTGGATTTCTACTTATTTTATTAAATATCATCTCCACCAAACAGGACAAGCTTGCATGTGTTATAGTTTTGGAGAAAAATGTGTTCATTTCATGTATGCGCAAAATGCCTTTGAAATGGCTTTAAAATGGATTTGGAGCATGGAGACGATTATCTCGGGATTGCAAGATAACCAAACAAAACTTTTAGTGGATTTCTACTTATTCTATTAAATATCATCTCCACCAAACAGGACAAGCTTGCATCTGTTATAGTTTTGGAGAAAAATGTGTTCATTTCATGTATGCGCGAAATGCCTTAAAAATGGCTTTAAAATGGATTTGGAGCATGGAGACGATTATCTCGGGATTGCAAGATAACCAAACAAAACTTTTAGTGGATTTCTACTTATTTTATTAAATATCATCTCCACCAAACAGGACAAGCTTGCATCTGTTATAGTTTTGGAGAAAAATGTGTTCATTTCATGTATGCGCGAAATGCCTTAAAAATGGCTTTAAAATGGATTTGGAGCATGGAGACGATTATCTCGGGATTGCAATATAACCAAATAAAACTTTTAGTGGATTTCTACTTATTTTATTAAATATCATCTCCACTAAACAGGACAAGCTTGCATGTGTTATAGTTTTGGAGAAAAATGTGTTCATTTCATGTATGCGCAAAATGCCTTTGAAATGGCTTTAAAATGGATTTGGAGCATGGAGACAATTATCTCGGGATTGCAAGATAACCAAACAAAACTTTTAGTGGATTTCTACTTATTTTATTAAATATCATCTCCACCAAACAGGACAAGCTTGCATCTGTTATAGTTTTGGAGAAAAATGTGTTCATTTCATGTATTTGCGAAATGCCTTAAAAATGGCTTTAAAATGGATTTGGAGCATGGAGACGATTATCTCGGGATTGCAATATAACCAAACAAAACTTTTAGTAGATTTCTACTTATTTTATTAAATATCATCTCCACCAAACAGGACAAGTTTGCATGTGTTATAGTTTTGGAGAAAAATGTGTTCATTTCATGTATGCGCAAAATGCCTTTGAAATGGCTTTAAAATGGATTTGGAGCATGGAGACGATTATCTCAGGATGGCAATATAAACAAACGAAACTTTTAGTAGATTTCTACTTATTTTATTAAATATTATCTCCACCAAACAGGACAAGCTTGCATCTGTTATAGTTTTGGAGAAAAATGTGTTCATTTCATGTATGCGCGAAATGCCTTAAAAATGGCTTTAAAATGGATTTGGAGCATGGAGACGATTATCTCGGGATTGCAAGATAACCAAACAAAACTTTTAGTGGATTTCTACTTATTTTATTAAATATCATCTCCACCAAACAGGACAAGCTTGCATCTGTTATAGTTTTGGAGAAAAATGTGTTCATTTCATGTATGCGCGAAATGCCTTAAAAATGGCTTTAAAATGGATTTGGAGCATGGAGACGATTATCTCGGGATTGCAAGATAACCAAACAAAACTTTTAGTGGATTTCTACTTATTTTATTAAATATCATCTCCACCAAACAGGACAAGCTTGCATCTGTTATAGTTTTGGAGAAAAATGTGTTCATTTCATGTATGCGCGAAATGCCTTAAAAATGGCTTTAAAATGGATTTGGAGCATGGAGACGATTATCTCGGGATTGCAAGATAACCAAACAAAACTTTTAGTGGATTTCTACTTATTTTATTAAATATCATCTCCACCAAACAGGACAAGCTTGCATGTGTTATAGTTTTGGAGAAAAATGTGTTCATTTCATGTATGCGCAAAATGCCTTTGAAATGGCTTTAAAATGGATTTGGAGCATGGAGACGATTATCTCAGGATGGCAATATAAACAAACGAAACTTTTAGTAGATTTCTACTTATTTTATTAAATATTATCTCCACCAAACAGGACAAGCTTGCATCTTAGTTTTGGAGAAAAATGTGTTCATTTCATGTATGCGCGAAATGCCTTAAAAATGGCTTTAAAATGGATTTGGAGCATGGAGACGATTATCTCGGGATTGCAAGATAACCAAACAAAACTTTTAGTGGATTTCTACTTATTTTATTAAATATCATCTCCACCAAACAGGACAAGCTTGCATCTGTTATAGTTTTGGAGAAAAATGTGTTCATTTCATGTATGCGCGAAATGCCTTAAAAATGGCTTTAAAATGGATTTGGAGCATGGAGACGATTATCTCGGGATTGCAAGATAACCAAACAAAACTTTTAGTGGATTTCTACTTATTTTATTAAATATCATCTCCACCAAACAGGACAAGCTTGCATCTGTTATAGTTTTGGAGAAAAATGTGTTCATTTCATGTATGCGCGAAATGCCTTAAAAATGGCTTTAAAATGGATTTGGAGCATGGAGACGATTATCTCGGGATTGCAAGATAACCAAACAAAACTTTTAGTGGATTTCTACTTATTTTATTAAATATCATCTCCACCAAACAGGACAAGCTTGCATGTGTTATAGTTTTGGAGAAAAATGTGTTCATTTCATGTATGCGCAAAATGCCTTTGAAATGGCTTTAAAATGGATTTGGAGCATGGAGACGATTATCTCAGGATGGCAATATAAACAAACGAAACTTTTAGTAGATTTCTACTTATTTTATTAAATATTATCTCCACCAAACAGGACAAGCTTGCATCTGTTATAGTTTTGGAGAAAAATGTGTTCATTTCATGTATGCGCGAAATGCCTTAAAAATGGCTTTAAAATGGATTTGGAGCATGGAGACGATTATCTCGGGATTGCAATATAACCAAACAAAACTTTTAGTGGATTTCTACTTATTTTATTAAATATCATCTCCACCAAACAGGACAAGCTTGCATCTGTTATAGTTTTGGAGAAAAATGTGTTCATTTCATGTATGCGCGAAATGCCTTAAAAATGGCTTTAAAATGGATTTGGAGCATGGAGACGATTATCTCGGGATTGCAAGATAACCAAACAAAACTTTTAGTGGATTTCTACTTATTTTATTAAATATCATCTCCACCAAACAGGACAAGCTTGCATCTGTTATAGTTTTGGAGAAAAATGTGTTCATTTCATGTATGCGCGAAATGCCTTAAAAATGGCTTTAAAATGGATTTGGAGCATGGAGACGATTATCTCGGGATTGCAATATAACCAAACAAAACTTTTAGTGGATTTCTACTTATTTTATTAAATATCATCTCCACCAAACAGGACAAGCTTGCATCTGTTATAGTTTTGGAGAAAAATGTGTTCATTTCATGTATGCGCGAAATGCCTTAAAAATGGCTTTAAAATGGATTTGGAGCATGGAGACGATTATCTCGGGATTGCAAGATAACCAAACAAAACTTTTAGTGGATTTCTACTTATTTTATTAAATATCATCTCCACCAAACAGGACAAGCTTGCATCTGTTATAGTTTTGGAGAAAAATGTGTTCATTTCATGTATGCGCGAAATGCCTTAAAAATGGCTTTAAAATGGATTTGGAGCATGGAGACGATTATCTCGGGATTGCAATATAACCAAACAAAACTTTTAGTGGATTTCTACTTATTTTATTAAATATCATCTCCACCAAACAGGACAAGCTTGCATGTGTTATAGTTTTGGAGAAAAATGTGTTCATTTCATGTATGCGCAAAATGCCTTTGAAATGGCTTTAAAATGGATTTGGAGCATGGAGACGATTATCTCGGGATTGCAATATAACCAAACAAAACTTTTAGTGGATTTCTACTTATTTTATTAAATATCATCTCCACCAAACAGGACAAGCTTGCATCTGTTATAGTTTTGGAGAAAAATGTGTTCATTTCATGTATGCGCGAAATGCCTTAAAAATGGCTTTAAAATGGATTTGGAGCATGGAGACGATTATCTCGGGATTGCAAGATAACCAAACAAAACTTTTAGTGGATTTCTACTTATTTTATTAAATATCATCTCCACCAAACAGGACAAGCTTGCATCTGTTATAGTTTTGGAGAAAAATGTGTTCATTTCATGTATGCGCGAAATGCCTTAAAAATGGCTTTAAAATGGATTTGGAGCATGGAGACGATTATCTCGGGATTGCAATATAACCAAACAAAACTTTTAGTGGATTTCTACTTATTTTATTAAATATCATCTCCACCAAACAGGACAAGCTTGCATCTGTTATAGTTTTGGAGAAAAATGTGTTCATTTCATGTATGCGCGAAATGCCTTAAAAATGGCTTTAAAATGGATTTGGAGCATGGAGACGATTATCTCGGGATTGCAAGATAACCAAACAAAACTTTTAGTGGATTTCTACTTATTTTATTAAATATCATCTCCACCAAACAGGACAAGCTTGCATCTGTTATAGTTTTGGAGAAAAATGTGTTCATTTCATGTATGCGCGAAATGCCTTAAAAATGGCTTTAAAATGGATTTGGAGCATGGAGACGATTATCTCGGGATTGCAATATAACCAAACAAAACTTTTAGTGGATTTCTACTTATTTTATTAAATATCATCTCCACCAAACAGGACAAGCTTGCATGTGTTATAGTTTTGGAGAAAAATGTGTTCATTTCATGTATGCGCAAAATGCCTTTGAAATGGCTTTAAAATGGATTTGGAGCATGGAGACGATTATCTCGGGATTGCAAGGTAACCAAACAAAACTTTTAGTGGATTTCTACTTATTTTATTAAATATCATCTCCACCAAACAGGACAAGCTTGCATCTGTTATAGTTTTGGAGAAAAATGTGTTCATTTCATGTATGCGCGAAATGCCTTAAAAATGGCTTTAAAATGGATTTGGAGCATGGAGACGATTATCTCGGGATTGCAATATAACCAAACAAAACTTTTAGTAGATTTCTACTTATTTTATTAAATATCATCTCCACCAAACAGGACAAGTTTGCATGTGTTATAGTTTTGGAGAAAAATGTGTTCATTTCATGTATGCGCAAAATGCCTTTGAAATGGCTTTAAAATGGATTTGGAGCATGGAGACGATTATCTCAGGATGGCAATATAAACAAACGAAACTTTTAGTAGATTTCTACTTATTTTATTAAATATTATCTCCACCAAACAGGACAAGCTTGCATCTGTTATAGTTTTGGAGAAAAATGTGTTCATTTCATGTATGCGCGAAATGCCTTAAAAATGGCTTTAAAATGGATTTGGAGCATGGAGACGATTATCTCGGGATTGCAAGATAACCAAACAAAACTTTTAGTGGATTTCTACTTATTTTATTAAATATCATCTCCACCAAACAGGACAAGCTTGCATCTGTTATAGTTTTGGAGAAAAATGTGTTCATTTCATGTATGCGCGAAATGCCTTAAAAATGGCTTTAAAATGGATTTGGAGCATGGAGACGATTATCTCGGGATTGCAAGATAACCAAACAAAACTTTTAGTGGATTTCTACTTATTTTATTAAATATCATCTCCACCAAACAGGACAAGCTTGCATGTGTTATAGTTTTGGAGAAAAATGTGTTCATTTCATGTATGCGCAAAATGCCTTTGAAATGGCTTTAAAATGGATTTGGAGCATGGAGACGATTATCTCAGGATGGCAATATAAACAAACGAAACTTTTAGTAGATTTCTACTTATTTTATTAAATATTATCTCCACCAAACAGGACAAGCTTGCATCTTAGTTTTGGAGAAAAATGTGTTCATTTCATGTATGCGCGAAATGCCTTAAAAATGGCTTTAAAATGGATTTGGAGCATGGAGACGATTATCTCGGGATTGCAAGATAACCAAACAAAACTTTTAGTGGATTTCTACTTATTTTATTAAATATCATCTCCACCAAACAGGACAAGCTTGCATCTGTTATAGTTTTGGAGAAAAATGTGTTCATTTCATGTATGCGCGAAATGCCTTAAAAATGGCTTTAAAATGGATTTGGAGCATGGAGACGATTATCTCGGGATTGCAATATAACCAAACAAAACTTTTAGTGGATTTCTACTTATTTTATTAAATATCATCTCCACCAAACAGGACAAGCTTGCATCTGTTATAGTTTTGGAGAAAAATGTGTTCATTTCATGTATGCGCGAAATGCCTTAAAAATGGCTTTAAAATGGATTTGGAGCATGGAGACGATTATCTCGGGATTGCAAGATAACCAAACAAAACTTTTAGTGGATTTCTACTTATTTTATTAAATATCATCTCCACCAAACAGGACAAGCTTGCATCTGTTATAGTTTTGGAGAAAAATGTGTTCATTTCATGTATGCGCGAAATGCCTTAAAAATGGCTTTAAAATGGATTTGGAGCATGGAGACGATTATCTCGGGATTGCAATATAACCAAACAAAACTTTTAGTGGATTTCTACTTATTTTATTAAATATCATCTCCACCAAACAGGACAAGCTTGCATGTGTTATAGTTTTGGAGAAAAATGTGTTCATTTCATGTATGCGCAAAATGCCTTTGAAATGGCTTTAAAATGGATTTGGAGCATGGAGACGATTATCTCGGGATTGCAAGATAACCAAACAAAACTTTTAGTGGATTTCTACTTATTTTATTAAATATCATCTCCACCAAACAGGACAAGCTTGCATCTGTTATAGTTTTGGAGAAAAATGTGTTCATTTCATGTATGCGCGAAATGCCTTAAAAATGGCTTTAAAATGGATTTGGAGCATGGAGACGATTATCTCGGGATTGCAATATAACCAAACAAAACTTTTAGTAGATTTCTACTTATTTTATTAAATATCATCTCCACCAAACAGGACAAGTTTGCATGTGTTATAGTTTTGGAGAAAAATGTGTTCATTTCATGTATGCGCAAAATGCCTTTGAAATGGCTTTAAAATGGATTTGGAGCATGGAGACGATTATCTCAGGATGGCAATATAAACAAACGAAACTTTTAGTAGATTTCTACTTATTTTATTAAATATTATCTCCACCAAACAGGACAAGCTTGCATCTGTTATAGTTTTGGAGAAAAATGTGTTCATTTCATGTATGCGCGAAATGCCTTAAAAATGGCTTTAAAATGGATTTGGAGCATGGAGACGATTATCTCGGGATTGCAAGATAACCAAACAAAACTTTTAGTGGATTTCTACTTATTTTATTAAATATCATCTCCACCAAACAGGACAAGCTTGCATCTGTTATAGTTTTGGAGAAAAATGTGTTCATTTCATGTATGCGCGAAATGCCTTAAAAATGGCTTTAAAATGGATTTGGAGCATGGAGACGATTATCTCGGGATTGCAAGATAACCAAACAAAACTTTTAGTGGATTTCTACTTATTTTATTAAATATCATCTCCACCAAACAGGACAAGCTTGCATGTGTTATAGTTTTGGAGAAAAATGTGTTCATTTCATGTATGCGCAAAATGCCTTTGAAATGGCTTTAAAATGGATTTGGAGCATGGAGACGATTATCTCAGGATGGCAGTATAAACAAACGAAACTTTTAGTAGATTTCTACTTATTTTATTAAATATTATCTCCACCAAACAGGACAAGCTTGCATCTTAGTTTTGGAGAAAAATGTGTTCATTTCATGTATGCGCGAAATGCCTTAAAAATGGCTTTAAAATGGATTTGGAGCATGGAGACGATTATCTCGGGATTGCAAGATAACCAAACAAAACTTTTAGTGGATTTCTACTTATTTTATTAAATATCATCTCCACCAAACAGGACAAGCTTGCATCTGTTATAGTTTTGGAGAAAAATGTGTTCATTTCATGTATGCGCGAAATGCCTTAAAATGGCTTTAAAATGGATTTGGAGCATGGAGACGATTATCTCGGGATTGCAAGATAACCAAACAAAACTTTTAGTGGATTTCTACTTATTTTATTAAATATCATCTCCACCAAACAGGACAAGCTTGCATCTGTTATAGTTTTGGAGAAAAATGTGTTCATTTCATGTATGCGCGAAATGCCTTAAAAATGGCTTTAAAATGGATTTGGAGCATGGAGACGATTATCTCGGGATTGCAAGATAACCAAACAAAACTTTTAGTGGATTTCTACTTATTTTATTAAATATCATCTCCACCAAACAGGACAAGCTTGCATGTGTTATAGTTTTGGAGAAAAATGTGTTCATTTCATGTATGCGCAAAATGCCTTTGAAATGGCTTTAAAATGGATTTGGAGCATGGAGACGATTATCTCAGGATGGCAATATAAACAAACGAAACTTTTAGTAGATTTCTACTTATTTTATTAAATATTATCTCCACCAAACAGGACAAGCTTGCATCTGTTATAGTTTTGGAGAAAAATGTGTTCATTTCATGTATGCGCGAAATGCCTTAAAAATGGCTTTAAAATGGATTTGGAGCATGGAGACGATTATCTCGGGATTGCAATATAACCAAACAAAACTTTTAGTGGATTTCTACTTATTTTATTAAATATCATCTCCACCAAACAGGACAAGCTTGCATCTGTTATAGTTTTGGAGAAAAATGTGTTCATTTCATGTATGCGCGAAATGCCTTAAAAATGGCTTTAAAATGGATTTGGAGCATGGAGACGATTATCTCGGGATTGCAAGATAACCAAACAAAACTTTTAGTGGATTTCTACTTATTTTATTAAATATCATCTCCACCAAACAGGACAAGCTTGCATCTGTTATAGTTTTGGAGAAAAATGTGTTCATTTCATGTATGCGCGAAATGCCTTAAAAATGGCTTTAAAATGGATTTGGAGCATGGAGACGATTATCTCGGGATTGCAAGATAACCAAACAAAACTTTTAGTGGATTTCTACTTATTTTATTAAATATCATCTCGACCAAACAGGACAAGCTTGCATCTGTTATAGTTTTGGAGAAAAATGTGTTCATTTCATGTATGCGCGAAATGCCTTAAAAATGGCTTTAAAATGGATTTGGAGCATGGAGACGATTATCTCGGGATTGCAATATAACCAAACAAAACTTTTAGTGGATTTCTACTTATTTTATTAAATATCATCTCCACCAAACAGGACAAGCTTGCATCTGTTATAGTTTTGGAGAAAAATGTGTTCATTTCATGTATGCGCGAAATGCCTTAAAAATGGCTTTAAAATGGATTTGGAGCATGGAGACGATTATCTCGGGATTGCAAGATAACCAAACAAAAATTTTAGTGGATTTCTACTTATTTTATTAAATATCATCTCCACCAAACAGGACAAGCTTGCATCTGTTATAGTTTTGGAGAAAAATGTGTTCATTTCATGTATGCGCGAAATGCCTTAAAAATGGCTTTAAAATGGATTTGGAGCATGGAGACGATTATCTCGGGATTGCAAGATAACCAAACAAAACTTTTAGTGGATTTCTACTTATTTTATTAAATATCATCTCCACCAAACAGGACAAGCTTGCATCTGTTATAGTTTTGGAGAAAAATGTGTTCATTTCATGTATGCGCGAAATGCCTTAAAAATGGCTTTAAATGGATTTGGAGCATGGAGACGATTATCGCGGGATTGCAAGATAACCAAACAAAACTTTTAGTGGATTTCTACTTATTTTATTAAATATCATCTCCACCAAACAGGACAAGCTTGCATGTGTTATAGTTTTGGAGAAAAATGTGTTCATTTCATGTATGCGCAAAATGCCTTTGAAATGGCTTTAAAATGGATTTGGAGCATGGAGACGATTATCTCGGGATTGCAAGATAACCAAACAAAACTTTTAGTGGATTTCTACTTATTTTATTAAATATCATCTCCACCAAACAGGACAAGCTTGCATCTGTTATAGTTTTGGAGAAAAATGTGTTCATTTCATGTATGCGCGAAATGCCTTAAAAATGGCTTTAAAATGGATTTGGAGCATGGAGACGATTATCTCGGGATTGCAAGATAACCAAACAAAACTTTTAGTGGATTTCTACTTATTTTATTAAATATCATCTCCACCAAACAGGACAAGCTTGCATCTGTTATAGTTTTGGAGAAAAATGTGTTCATTTCATGTATGCGCGAAATGCCTTAAAAATGGCTTTAAAATGGATTTGGAGCATGGAGACGATTATCTCGGGATTGCAAGATAACCAAACAAAACTTTTAGTGGATTTCTACTTATTTTATTAAATATCATCTCCACCAAACAGGACAAGCTTGCATGTGTTATAGTTTTGGAGAAAAATGTGTTCATTTCATGTATGCGCAAAATGCCTTTGAAATGGCTTTAAAATGGATTTGGAGCATGGAGACGATTATCTCGGGATTGCAAGATAACCAAACAAAACTTTTAGTGGATTTCTACTTATTTTATTAAATATCATCTCCACCAAACAGGACAAGCTTGCATCTGTTATAGTTTTGGAGAAAAATGTGTTCATTTCATGTATGCGCGAAATGCCTTAAAAATGGCTTTAAAATGGATTTGGAGCATGGAGACTATTATCTCGGGATTGCAAGATAACCAAACAAAACTTTTAGTGGATTTCTACTTATTTTATTAAATATCATCTCCACCAAACAGGACAAGCTTGCATGTGTTATAGTTTTGGAGAAAAATGTGTTCATTTCATGTATGCGCAAAATGCCTTTGAAATGGCTTTAAAATGGATTTGGAGCATGGAGACGATTATCTCAGGATGGCAATATAAACAAACGAAACTTTTAGTAGATTTCTACTTATTTTATTAAATATTATCTCCACCAAACAGGACAAGCTTGCATCTGTTATAGTTTTGGAGAAAAATGTGTTCATTTCATGTATGCGCGAAATGCCTTTAAAATGGCTTTAAAATGGATTTGGAGCATGGAGATGATTATCTCGGGATTGCAAGATAACCAAACAAAACTTTTAGTGGATTTCTACTTATTTTATTAAATATCATCTCCACCAAACAGGACAAGCTTGCATCTGTTATAGTTTTGGAGAAAAATGTGTTCATTTCATGTATGCGCGAAATGCCTTAAAAATGGCTTTAAAATGGATTTGGAGCATGGAGACGATTATCTCGGGATTGCAAGATAACCAAACAAAACTTTTAGTGGATTTCTACTTATTTTATTAAATATCATCTCCACCAAACAGGACAAGCTTGCATCTGTTATAGTTTTGGAGAAAAATGTGTTCATTTCATGTATGCGCGAAATGCCTTAAAAATGGCTTTAAAATGGATTTGGAGCATGGAGACGATTATCTCGGGATTGCAAGATAACCAAACAAAACTTTTAGTGGATTTCTACTTATTTTATTAAATATCATCTCCACCAAACAGGACAAGCTTGCATGTGTTATAGTTTTGGAGAAAAATGTGTTCATTTCATGTATGCGCAAAATGCCTTTGAAATGGCTTTAAAATGGATTTGGAGCATGGAGACGATTATCTCGGGATTGCAAGATAACCAAACAAAACTTTTAGTGGATTTCTACTTATTTTATTAAATATCATCTCCACCAAACAGGACAAGCTTGCATCTGTTATAGTTTTGGAGAAAAATGTGTTCATTTCATGTATGCGCGAAATGCCTTAAAAATGGCTTTAAAATGGATTTGGAGCATGGAGACGATTATCTCGGGATTGCAATATAACCAAACAAAACTTTTAGTGGATTTCTACTTATTTTATTAAATATCATCTCCACCAAACAGGACAAGCTTGCATGTGTTATAGTTTTGGAGAAAAATGTGTTCATTTCATGTATGCGCAAAATGCCTTTGAAATGGCTTTAAAATG
Organism: Anomaloglossus baeobatrachus; assembly: GCF_048569485.1. NCBI lineage: Eukaryota > Metazoa > Chordata > Amphibia > Anura > Aromobatidae > Anomaloglossus > Anomaloglossus baeobatrachus. The sequence goes on along the minus strand of NW_027442066.1, from coordinate 57,402 downwards.
GATTTGGAGCATGGAGACGATTATCTCGGGATTGCAAGATAACCAAACAAAACTTTTAGTGGATTTCTACTTATTTTATTAAATATCATCTCCACCAAACAGGACAAGCTTGCATCTGTTATAGTTTTGGAGAAAAATGTGTTCATTTCATGTATGCGCGAAATGCCTTAAAAATGGCTTTAAAATGGATTTGGAGCATGGAGACGATTATCTCGGGATTGCAATATAACCAAACAAAACTTTTAGTAGATTTCTACTTATTTTATTAAATATCATCTCCACCAAACAGGACAAGCTTGCATGTGTTATAGTTTTGGAGAAAAATGTGTTCATTTCATGTATGCGCAAAATGCCTTTGAAATGGCTTTAAAATGGATTTGGAGCATGGAGACGATTATCTCAGGATGGCAATATAAACAAACGAAACTTTTAGTAGATTTCTACTTATTTTATTTAATTTATATCTCCACCAAACAGGACAAGCTTGCATCTGTTATAGTTTTGGAGAAAAATGTGTTCATTTCATGTATGCGCGAAATGCCTTAAAAATGGCTTTAAAATGGATTTGGAGCATGGAGACGATTATCTCGGGATTGCAAGATAACCAAACAAAACTTTTAGTGGATTTCTACTTATTTTATTAAATATCATCTCCACCAAACAGGACAAGCTTGCATCTGTTATAGTTTTGGAGAAAAATGTGTTCATTTCATGTATGCGCGAAATGCCTTAAAAATGGCTTTAAAATGGATTTGGAGCATGGAGACGATTATCGCGGGATTGCAAGATAACCAAACAAAACTTTTAGTGGATTTCTACTTATTTTATTAAATATCATCTCCACCAAACAGGACAAGCTTGCATGTGTTATAGTTTTGGAGAAAAATGTGTTCATTTCATGTATGCGCAAAATGCCTTTGAAATGGCTTTAAAATGGATTTGGAGCATGGAGACGATTATCTCGGGATTGCAAGATAACCAAACAAAACTTTTAGTGGATTTCTACTTATTTTATTAAATATCATCTCCACCAAACAGGACAAGCTTGCATCTGTTATAGTTTTGGAGAAAAATGTGTTCATTACATGTATGCGCGAAATGCCTTAAAAATGGCTTTAAAATGGATTTGGAGCATGGAGACTATTATCTCGGGATTGCAAGATAACCAAACAAAACTTTTAGTGGATTTCTACTTATTTTATTAAATATCATCTCCACCAAACAGGACAAGCTTGCATGTGTTATAGTTTTGGAGAAAAATGTGTTCATTTCATGTATGCGCAAAATGCCTTTGAAATGGCTTTAAAATGGATTTGGAGCATGGAGACGATTATCTCAGGATGGCAATATAAACAAACGAAACTTTTAGTAGATTTCTACTTATTTTATTAAATATTATCTCCACCAAACAGGACAAGCTTGCATCTGTTATAGTTTTGGAGAAAAATGTGTTCATTTCATGTATGCGCGAAATGCCTTAAAAATGGCTTTAAAATGGATTTGGAGCATGGAGACGATTATCTCGGGATTGCAAGATAACCAAACAAAACTTTTAGTGGATTTCTACTTATTTTATTAAATATCATCTCCACCAAACAGGACAAGCTTGCATCTGTTATAGTTTTGGAGAAAAATGTGTTCATTTCATGTATGCGCGAAATGCCTTAAAAATGGCTTTAAAATGGATTTGGAGCATGGAGACGATTATCTCGGGATTGCAAGATAACCAAACAAAACTTTTAGTGGATTTCTACTTATTTTATTAAATATCATCTCCACCAAACAGGACAAGCTTGCATCTGTTATAGTTTTGGAGAAAAATGTGTTCATTTCATGTATGCGCGAAATGCCTTAAAAATGGCTTTAAAATGGATTTGGAGCATGGAGACGATTATCTCGGGATTGCAAGATAACCAAACAAAACTTTTAGTGGATTTCTACTTATTTTATTAAATATCATCTCCACCAAACAGGACAAGCTTGCATGTGTTATAGTTTTGGAGAAAAATGTGTTCATTTCATGTATGCGCAAAATGCCTTTGAAATGGCTTTAAAATGGATTTGGAGCATGGAGACGATTATCTCGGGATTGCAAGATAACCAAACAAAACTTTTAGTGGATTTCTACTTATTTTATTAAATATCATCTCCACCAAACAGGACAAGCTTGCATCTGTTATAGTTTTGGAGAAAAATGTGTTCATTTCATGTATGCGCGAAATGCCTTAAAAATGGCTTTAAAATAGATTTGGAGCATGGAGACGATTATCTCGGGATTGCAATATAACCAAACAAAACTTTTAGTGGATTTCTACTTATTTTATTAAATATCATCTCCACCAAACAGGACAAGCTTGCATGTGTTATAGTTTTGGAGAAAAATGTGTTCATTTCATGTATGCGCAAAATGCCTTTGAAATGGCTTTAAAATGGATTTGGAGCATGGAGACGATTATCTCGGGATTGCAAGATAACCAAACAAAACTTTTAGTGGATTTCTACTTATTTTATTAAATATCATCTCCACCAAACAGGACAAGCTTGCATCTGTTATAGTTTTGGAGAAAAATGTGTTCATTTCATGTATGCGCGAAATGCCTTAAAAATGGCTTTAAAATGGATTTGGAGCATGGAGACGATTATCTCGGGATTGCAATATAACCAAACAAAACTTTTAGTAGATTTCTACTTATTTTATTAAATATCATCTCCACCAAACAGGACAAGCTTGCATGTGTTATAGTTTTGGAGAAAAATGTGTTCATTTCATGTATGCGCAAAATGCCTTTGAAATGGCTTTAAAATGGATTTGGAGCATGGAGACGATTATCTCAGGATGGCAATATAAACAAACGAAACTTTTAGTAGATTTCTACTTATTTTATTTAATTTATATCTCCACCAAACAGGACAAGCTTGCATCTGTTATAGTTTTGGAGAAAAATGTGTTCATTTCATGTATGCGCGAAATGCCTTAAAAATGGCTTTAAAATGGATTTGGAGCATGGAGACGATTATCTCGGGATTGCAAGATAACAAAACAAAACTTTTAGTGGATTTCTACTTATTTTATTAAATATCATCTCCACCAAACAGGACAAGCTTGCATCTGTTATAGTTTTGGAGAAAAATGTGTTCATTTCATGTATGCGCGAAATGCCTTAAAAATGGCTTTAAAATGGATTTGGAGCATGGAGACGATTATCGCGGGATTGCAAGATAACCAAACAAAACTTTTAGTGGATTTCTACTTATTTTATTAAATATCATCTCCACCAAACAGGACAAGCTTGCATGTGTTATAGTTTTGGAGAAAAATGTGTTCATTTCATGTATGCGCAAAATGCCTTTGAAATGGCTTTAAAATGGATTTGGAGCATGGAGACGATTATCTCGGGATTGCAAGATAACCAAACAAAACTTTTAGTGGATTTCTACTTATTTTATTAAATATCATCTCCACCAAACAGGACAAGCTTGCATCTGTTATAGTTTTGGAGAAAAATGTGTTCATTTCATGTATGCGCGAAATGCCTTAAAAATGGCTTTAAAATGGATTTGGAGCATGGAGACGATTATCTCGGGATTGCAAGATAACCAAACAAAACTTTTAGTGGATTTCTACTTATTTTATTAAATATCATCTCCACCAAACAGGACAAGCTTGCATCTGTTATAGTTTTGGAGAAAAATGTGTTCATTTCATGTATGCGCGAAATGCCTTAAAAATGGCTTTAAAATGGATTTGGAGCATGGAGACGATTATCTCGGGATTGCAAGATAACCAAACAAAAATTTTAGTGGATTTCTACTTATTTTATTAAATATCATCTCCACCAAACAGGACAAGCTTGCATCTGTTATAGTTTTGGAGAAAAATGTTTTCATTTCATGTATGCGCGAAATGCCTTAAAAATGGCTTTAAAATGGATTTGGAGCATGGAGACGATTATCTCGGGATTGTAAGATAACCAAACAAAACTTTTAGTGGATTTCTACTTATTTTATTAAATATCATCTCCACCAAACAGGACAAGCTTGCATCTGTTATAGTTTTGGAGAAAAATGTGTTCATTTCATGTATGCGCGAAATGCCTTAAAAATGGCTTTAAAATGGATTTGGAGCATGGAGACGATTATCGCGGGATTGCAAGATAACCAAACAAAACTTTTAGTGGATTTCTACTTATTTTATTAAATATCATCTCCACCAAACAGGACAAGCTTGCATGTGTTATAGTTTTGGAGAAAAATGTGTTCATTTCATGTATGCGCAAAATGCCTTTGAAATGGCTTTAAAATGGATTTGGAGCATGGAGACGATTATCTCGGGATTGCAAGATAACCAAACAAAACTTTTAGTGGATTTCTACTTATTTTATTAAATATCATCTCCACCAAACAGGACAAGCTTGCATCTGTTATAGTTTTGGAGAAAAATGTGTTCATTTCATGTATGCGCGAAATGCCTTAAAAATGGCTTTAAAATGGATTTGGAGCATGGAGACGATTATCTCGGGATTGCAAGATAACCAAACAAAACTTTTAGTGGATTTCTACTTATTTTATTAAATATCATCTCCACCAAACAGGACAAGCTTGCATCTGTTATAGTTTTGGAGAAAAATGTGTTCATTTCATGTATGCGCGAAATGCCTTAAAAATGGCTTTAAAATGTATTTGGAGCATGGAGACGATTATCTCGGGATTGCAAGATAACCAAACAAAACTTTTAGTGGATTTCTACTTATTTTATTAAATATCATCTCCACCAAACAGGACAAGCTTGCATGTGTTATAGTTTTGGAGAAAAATGTGTTCATTTCATGTATGCGCAAAATGCCTTTGAAATGGCTTTAAAATGGATTTGGAGCATGGAGACGATTATCTCAGGATGGCAATATAAACAAACGAAACTTTTAGTAGATTTCTACTTATTTTATTAAATATTATCTCCACCAAACAGGACAAGCTTGCATCTGTTATAGTTTTGGAGAAAAATGTGTTCATTTCATGTATGCGCGAAATGCCTTAAAAATGGCTTTAAAATGGATTTGGAGCATGGAGACGATTATCTCGGGATTGCAAGATAACCAAACAAAACTTTTAGTGGATTTCTACTTATTTTATTAAATATCATCTCCACCAAACAGGACAAGCTTGCATCTGTTATAGTTTTGGAGAAAAATGTGTTCATTTCATGTATGCGCGAAATGCCTTAAAAATGGCTTTAAAATGGATATGGAGCATGGAGACGATTATCTCGGGATTGCAAGATAACCAAAAAAAACTTTTAGTGGATTTCTACTTATTTTATTAAATATCATCTCCACCAAACAGGACAAGCTTGCATCTGTTATAGTTTTGGAGAAAAATGTGTTCATTTCATGTATGCGCGAAATGCCTTAAAAATGGCTTTAAAATGGATTTGGAGCATGGAGACGATTATCTCGGGATTGCAAGATAACCAAACAAAACTTTTAGTGGATTTCTACTTATTTTATTAAATATCATCTCCACCAAACAGGACAAGCTTGCATGTGTTATAGTTTTGGAGAAAAATGTGTTCATTTCATGTATGCGCAAAATGCCTTTGAAATGGCTTTAAAATGGATTTGGAGCATGGAGACGATTATCTCGGGATTGCAAGATAACCAAACAAAACTTTTAGTGGATTTCTACTTATTTTATTAAATATCATCTCCACCAAACAGGACAAGCTTGCATCTGTTATAGTTTTGGAGAAAAATGTGTTCATTTCATGTATGCGCGAAATGCCTTAAAAATGGCTTTAAAATGGATTTGGAGCATGGAGACGATTATCTCGGGATTGCAAGATAACCAAACAAAACTTTTAGTGGATTTCTACTTATTTTATTAAATATCATCTCCACCAAACAGGACAAGCTTGCATCTGTTATAGTTTTGGAGAAAAATGTGTTCATTTCATGTATGCGCGAAATGCCTTAAAAATGGCTTTAAAATGGATTTGGAGCATGGAGACGATTATCTCGGGATTGCAATATAACCAAACAAAACTTTTAGTGGATTTCTACTTATTTTATTAAATATCATCTCCACCAAACAGGACAAGCTTGCATGTGTTATAGTTTTGGAGAAAAATGTGTTCATTTCATGTATGCGCAAAATGCCTTTGAAATGGCTTTAAAATGGATTTGGAGCATGGAGACGATTATCTCGGGATTGCAAGATAACCAAACAAAACTTTTAGTGGATTTCTACTTATTTTATTAAATATCATCTCCACCAAACAGGACAAGCTTGCATCTGTTATAGTTTTGGAGAAAAATGTGTTCATTTCATGTATGCGCGAAATGCCTTAAAAATGGCTTTAAAATGGATTTGGAGCATGGAGACGATTATCTCGGGATTGCAATATAACCAAACAAAACTTTTAGTAGATTTCTACTTATTTTATTAAATATCATCTCCACCAAACAGGACAAGCTTGCATGTGTTATAGTTTTGGAGAAAAATGTGTTCATTTCATGTATGCGCAAAATGCCTTTGAAATGGCTTTAAAATGGATTTGGAGCATGGAGACGATTATCTCAGGATGGCAATATAAACAAACGAAACTTTTAGTAGATTTCTACTTATTTTATTAAATATTATCTCCACCAAACAGGACAAGCTTGCATCTGTTATAGTTTTGGAGAAAAATGTGTTCATTTCATGTATGCGCGAAATGCCTTAAAAATGGCTTTAAAATGGATTTGGAGCATGGAGACGATTATCTCGGGATTGCAAGATAACCAAACAAAACTTTTAGTGGATTTCTACTTATTTTATTAAATATCATCTCCACCAAACAGGACAAGCTTGCATCTGTTATAGTTTTGGAGAAAAATGTGTTCATTTCATGTATGCGCGAAATGCCTTAAAAATGGCTTTAAAATGGATTTGGAGCATGGAGACGATTATCTCGGGATTGCAAGATAACCAAACAAAACTTTTAGTGGATTTCTACTTATTTTATTAAATATCATCTCCACCAAACAGGACAAGCTTGCATCTGTTATAGTTTTGGAGAAAAATGTGTTCATTTCATGTATGCGCGAAATGCCTTAAAAATGGCTTTAAAATGGATTTGGAGCATGGAGACGATTATCTCGGGATTGCAAGATAACCAAACAAAACTTTTAGTGGATTTCTACTTATTTTATTAAATATCATCTCCACCAAACAGGACAAGCTTGCATGTGTTATAGTTTTGGAGAAAAATGTGTTCATTTCATGTATGCGCAAAATGCCTTTGAAATGGCTTTAAAATGGATTTGGAGCATGGCGACGATTATCTCAGGATGGCAATATAAACAAACGAAACTTTTAGTAGATTTCTACTTATTTTATTAAATATTATCTCCACCAAACAGGACAAGCTTGCATCTTAGTTTTGGAGAAAAATGTGTTCATTTCATGTATGCGCGAAATGCCTTAAAAATGGCTTTAAAATGGATTTGGAGCATGGAGACGATTATCTCGGGATTGCAAGATAACCAAACAAAACTTTTAGTGGATTTCTACTTATTAAATATCATCTCCACCAAACAGGACAAGCTTGCATCTGTTATAGTTTTGGAGAAAAATGTGTTCATTTCATGTATGCGCGAAATGCCTTAAAAATGGCTTTAAAATGGATTTGGAGCATGGAGACGATTATCTCGGGATTGCAAGATAACCAAACAAAACTTTTAGTGGATTTCTACTTATTTTATTAAATATCATCTCCACCAAACAGGACAAGCTTGCATCTGTTATAGTTTTGGAGAAAAATGTGTTCATTTCATGTATGCGCGAAATGCCTTAAAAATGGCTTTAAAATGGATTTGGAGCATGGAGACGATTATCTCGGGATTGCAAGATAACCAAACAAAACTTTTAGTGGATTTCTACTTATTTTATTAAATATCATCTCCACCAAACAGGACAAGCTTGCATGTGTGATAGTTTTGGAGAAAAATGTGTTCATTTCATGTATGCGCAAAATGCCTTTGAAATGGCTTTAAAATGGATTTGGAGCATGGAGACGATTATCTCAGGATGGCAATATAAACAAACGAAACTTTTAGTAGATTTCTACTTATTTTATTAAATATTATCTCCACCAAACAGGACAAGCTTGCATCTGTTATAGTTTTGGAGAAAAATGTGTTCATTTCATGTATGCGCGAAATGCCTTAAAAATGGCTTTAAAATGGATTTGGAGCATGGAGACGATTATCTCGGGATTGCAATATAACCAAACAAAACTTTTAGTGGATTTCTACTTATTTTATTAAATATCATCTCCACCAAACAGGACAAGCTTGCATCTGTTATAGTTTTGGAGAAAAATGTGTTCATTTCATGTATGCGCGAAATGCCTTAAAAATGGCTTTAAAATGGATTTGGAGCATGGAGACGATTATCTCGGGATTGCAAGATAACCAAACAAAACGTTTAGTGGATTTCTACTTATTTTATTAAATATCATCTCCACCAAACAGGACAAGCTTGCATCTGTTATAGTTTTGGAGAAAAATGTGTTCATTTCATGTATGCGCGAAATGCCTTAAAAATGGCTTTAAAATGGATTTGGAGCATGGAGACGATTATCTCGGGATTGCAAGATAACCAAACAAAACTTTTAGTGGATTTCTACTTATTTTATTAAATATCATCTCCACCAAACAGGACAAGCTTGCATGTGTTATAGTTTTGGAGAAAAATGTGTTCATTTCATGTATGCGCAAAATGCCTTTGAAATGGCTTTAAAATGGATTTGGAGCATGGAGACGATTATCTCAGGATGGCAATATAAACAAACGAAACTTTTAGTAGATTTCTACTTATTTTATTAAATATTATCTCCACCAAACAGGACAAGCTTGCATCTGTTATAGTTTTGGAGAAAAATGTGTTCATTTCATGTATGCGCGAAATGCCTTAAAAATGGCTTTAAAATGGATTTGGAGCATGGAGACGATTATCTCGGGATTGCAAGATAACCAAACAAAACTTTTAGTGGATTTCTACTTATTTTATTAAATATCATCTCCACCAAACAGGACAAGCTTGCATCTGTTATAGTTTTGGAGAAAAATGTGTTCATTTCATGTATGCGCGAAATGCCTTAAAAATGGCTTTAAAATGGATTTGGAGCATGGAGACGATTATCTCGGGATTGCAAGATAACCAAACAAAACTTTTAGTGGATTTCTACTTATTTTATTAAATATCATCTCCACCAAACAGGACAAGCTTGCATGTGTTATAGTTTTGGAGAAAAATGTGTTCATTTCATGTATGCGCAAAATGCCTTTGAAATGGCTTTAAAATGGATTTGGAGCATGGCGACGATTATCTCAGGATGGCAATATAAACAAACGAAACTTTTAGTAGATTTCTACTTATTTTATTAAATATTATCTCCACCAAACAGGACAAGCTTGCATCTTAGTTTTGGAGAAAAATGTGTTCATTTCATGTATGCGCGAAATGCCTTAAAAATGGCTTTAAAATGGATTTGGAGCATGGAGACGATTATCTCGGGATTGCAAGATAACCAAACAAAACTTTTAGTGGATTTCTACTTATTTTATTAAATATCATCTCCACCAAACAGGACAAGCTTGCATCTGTTATAGTTTTGGAGAAAAATGTGTTCATTTCATGTATGCGCGAAATGCCTTAAAAATGGCTTTAAAATGGATTTGGAGCATGGAGACGATTATCTCGGGATTGCAAGATAACCAAACAAAACATTTAGTGGATTTCTACTTATTTTATTAAATATCATCTCCACCAAACAGGACAAGCTTGCATGTGTGATAGTTTTGGAGAAAAATGTGTTCATTTCATGTATGCGCAAAATGCCTTTGAAATGGCTTTAAAATGGATTTGGAGCATGGAGACGATTATCTCAGGATGGCAATATAAACAAACGAAACTTTTAGTAGATTTCTACTTATTTTATTAAATATTATCTCCACCAAACAGGACAAGCTTGCATCTGTTATAGTTTTGGAGAAAAATGTGTTCATTTCATGTATGCGCGAAATGCCTTAAAAATGGCTTTAAAATGGATTTGGATCATGGAGACGATTATCTCGGGATTGCAATATAACCAAACAAAACTTTTAGTGGATTTCTACTTATTTTATTAAATATCATCTCCACCAAACAGGACAAGCTTGCATCTGTTATAGTTTTGGAGAAAAATGTGTTCATTTCATGTATGCGCGAAATGCCTTAAAAATGGCTTTAAAATGGATTTGGAGCATGGAGACGATTATCTCGGGATTGCAAGATAACCAAACAAAACTTTTAGTGGATTTCTACTTATTTTATTAAATATCATCTCCACCAAACAGGACAAGCTTGCATCTGTTATAGTTTTGGAGAAAAATGTGTTCATTTCATGTATGCGCGAAATGCCTTAAAAATGGCTTTAAAATGGATTTGGAGCATGGAGACGATTATCTCGGGATTGCAAGATAACCAAACAAAACTTTTAGTGGATTTCTACTTATTTTATTAAATATCATCTCCACCAAACAGGACAAGCTTGCATGTGTTATAGTTTTGGAGAAAAATGTGTTCATTTCATGTATGCGCAAAATGCCTTTGAAATGGCTTTAAAATGGATTTGGAGCATGGAGACGATTATCTCAGGATGGCAATATAAACAAACGAAACTTTTAGTAGATTTCTACTTATTTTATTAAATATTATCTCCACCAAACAGGACAAGCTTGCATCTGTTATAGTTTTGGAGAAAAATGTGTTCATTTCATGTATGCGCGAAATGCCTTAAAAATGGCTTTAAAATGGATTTGGAGCATGGAGACGATTATCTCGGGATTGCAAGATAACCAAACAAAACTTTTAGTGGATTTCTACTTATTTTATTAAATATCATCTCCACCAAACAGGACAAGCTTGCATCTGTTATAGTTTTGGAGAAAAATGTGTTCATTTCATGTATGCGCGAAATGCCTTAAAAATGGCTTTAAAATGGATTTGGAGCATGGAGACGATTATCTCGGGATTGCAAGATAACCAAACAAAACTTTTAGTGGATTTCTACTTATTTTATTAAATATCATCTCCACCAAACAGGACAAGCTTGCATCTGTTATAGTTTTGGAGAAAAATGTGTTCATTTCATGTATGCGCGAAATGCCTTAAAAATGGCTTTAAAATGGATTTGGAGCATGGAGACGATTATCTCGGGATTGCAAGATAACCAAACAAAACTTTTAGTGGATTTCTACTTATTTTATTAAATATCATCTCCACCAAAGAGGACCAGCTTGCATCTGTTATAGTTTTGGAGAAAAATGTGTTCATTTCATGTATGCGCGAAATGCCTTAAAAATGGCTTTAAAATGGATTTGGAGCATGCAGACGATTATCTCGGGATTGCAAGATAACCAAACAAAACTTTTAGTGGATTTCTACTTATTTTATTAAATATCATCTCCACCAAACAGGACAAGCTTGCATCTGTTATAGTTTTGGAGAAAAATGTGTTCATTTCATGTATGCGCGAAATGCCTTAAAAATGGCTTTAAAATGGATTTGGAGCATGGAGACGATTATCTCGGGATTGCAATATAACCAAACAAAACTTTTAGTGCATTTCTACTTATTTTATTAAATATCATCTCCACTAAACAGGACAAGCTTGCATCTGTTATAGTTTTGGAGAAAAATGTGTTCATTTCATGTATGCGCGAAATGCCTTAAAAATGGCTTTAAAATGGATTTGGAGCATGGAGACGATTATCTCGGGATTGCAAGATAACCAAACAAAACTTTTAGTGGATTTCTACTTATTTTATTAAATATCATCTTCACCAAACAGGACAAGCTTGCATGTGTTATAGTTTTGGAGAAAAATGTGTTCATTTCATGTATGCGCGAAATGCCTTAAAAATGGCTTTAAAATGGATTTGGAGCATGGAAACGATTATCTCGGGATTGCAAGATAACCAAACAAAACTTTTAGTGGATTTCTACTTATTTTATTAAATATCATCTCCACCAAACAGGACAAGCTTGCATCTGTTATAGTTTTGGAGAAAAATGTGTTCATTTCATGTATGCGCGAAATGCCTTAAAAATGGCTTTAAAATGGATTTGGAGCATGGAGACGATTATCTCGGGATTGCAAGATAACCAAACAAAACTTTTAGTGGATTTCTACTTATTTTATTAAATATCATCTCCACCAAACAGGACAAGCTTGCATGTGTTATAGTTTTGGAGAAAAATGTGTTCATTTCATGTATGCGCAAAATGCCTTTGAAATGGCTTTAAAATGGATTTGGAGCATGGAGACGATTATCTCGGGATTGCAAGATAACCAAACAAAACTTTTAGTGGATTTCTACTTATTTTATTAAATATCATCTCCACCAAACAGGACAAGCTTGCATCTGTTATAGTTTTGGAGAAAAATGTGTTCATTTCATGTATGCGCGAAATGCCTTAAAAATGGCTTTAAAATGGATTTGGAGCATGGAGACGATTATCTCGGGATTGCAAGATAACCAAACAAAACTTTTAGTGGATTTCTACTTATTTTATTAAATATCATCTCCACCAAACAGGACAAGCTTGCATCTGTTATAGTTTTGGAGAAAAATGTGTTCATTTCATGTATGCGCGAAATGCCTTAAAAATGGCTTTAAAATGGATTTGGAGCATGGAGACGATTATCTCGGGATTGCAAGATAACCAAACAAAACTTTTAGTGGATTTCTACTTATTTTATTAAATATCATCTCCACCAAACAGGACAAGCTTGCATCTGTTATAGTTTTGGAGAAAAATGTGTTCATTTCATGTATGCGCGAAATGCCTTAAAAATGGCTTTAAAATGGATTTGGAGCATGGAGACGATTATCTCGGGATTGCAAGATAACCAAACAAAACTTTTAGTGGATTTCTACTTACTTTATTAAATATCATCTCCACCAAACAGGACAAGCTTGCATGTGTTATAGTTTTGGAGAAAAATGTGTTCATTTCATGTATGCGCAAAATGCCTTTGAAATGGCTTTAAAATGGATTTGGAGCATGGAGACGATTATCTCAGGATGGCAATATAAACAAACGAAACTTTTAGTAGATTTCTACTTATTTTATTAAATATTATCTCCACCAAACAGGACAAGCTTGCATCTGTTATAGTTTTGGAGAAAAATGTGTTCATTTCATGTATGCGCGAAATGCCTTAAAAATGGCTTTAAAATGGATTTGGAGCATGGAGACGATTATCTCGGGATTGCAAGATAACCAAACAAAACTTTTAGTGGATTTCTACTTATTTTATTAAATATCATCTCCACCAAACAGGACAAGCTTGCATCTGTTATAGTTTTGGAGAAAAATGTGTTCATTTCATGTATGCGCGAAATGCCTTAAAAATGGCTTTAAAATGGATTTGGAGCATGGAGACGATTATCTCGGGATTGCAAGATAACCAAACAAAACTTTTAGTGGATTTCTACTTATTTTATTAAATATCATCTCCACCAAACAGGACAAGCTTGCATCTGTTATAGTTTTGGAGAAAAATGTGTTCATTTCATGTATGCGCGAAATGCCTTAAAAATGGCTTTAAAATGGATTTGGAGCATGGAGACGATTATCTCGGGATTGCAAGATAACCAAACAAAAGTTTTAGTGGATTTCTACTTATTTTATTAAATATCATCTCCACCAAACAGGACAAGCTTGCATGTGTTATAGTTTTGGAGAAAAATGTGTTCATTTCATGTATGCGCAAAATGCCTTTGAAATGGCTTTAAAATGGATTTGGAGCATGGCGACGATTATCTCAGGATGGCAATATAAACAAACGAAACTTTTAGTAGATTTCTACTTATTTTATTAAATATTATCTCCACCAAACAGGACAAGCTTGCATCTTAGTTTTGGAGAAAAATGTGTTCATTTCATGTATGCGCGAAATGCCTTAAAAATGGCTTTAAAATGGATTTGGAGCATGGAGACGATTATCTCGGGATTGCAAGATAACCAAACAAAACTTTTAGTGGATTTCTACTTATTTTATTAAATATCATCTCCACCAAACAGGACAAGCTTGCATCTGTTATAGTTTTGGAGAAAAATGTGTTCATTTCATGTATGCGCGAAATGCCTTAAAAATGGCTTTAAAATGGATTTGGAGCATGGAGACGATTATCTCGGGATTGCAAGATAACCAAACAAAACTTTTAGTGGATTTCTACTTATTTTATTAAATATCATCTCCACCAAACAGGACAAGCTTGCATCTGTTATAGTTTTGGAGAAAAATGTGTTCATTTCATGTATGCGCGAAATGCCTTAAAATTGGCTTTAAAATGGATTTGGAGCATGGAGACGATTATCTCGGGATTGCAAGATAACCAAACAAAACTTTTAGTGGATTTCTACTTATTTTATTAAATATCATCTCCACCAAACAGGACAAGCTTGCATGTGTGATAGTTTTGGAGAAAAATGTGTTCATTTCATGTATGCGCAAAATGCCTTTGAAATGGCTTTAAAATGGATTTGGAGCATGGAGACGATTATCTCAGGATGGCAATATAAACAAACGAAACTTTTAGTAGATTTCTACTTATTTTATTAAATATTATCTCCACCAAACAGGACAAGCTTGCATCTGTTATAGTTTTGGAGAAAAATGTGTTCATTTCATGTATGCGCGAAATGCCTTAAAAATGGCTTTAAAATGGATTTGGAGCATGGAGACGATTATCTCGGGATTGCAATATAACCAAACAAAACTTTTAGTGGATTTCTACTTATTTTATTAAATATCATCTCCACCAAACAGGACAAGCTTGCATCTGTTATAGTTTTGGAGAAAAATGTGTTCATTTCATGTATGCGCGAAATGCCTTAAAAATGGCTTTAAAATGGATTTGGAGCATGGAGACGATTATCTCGGGATTGCAAGATAACCAAACAAAACTTTTAGTGGATTTCTACTTATTTTATTAAATATCATCTCCACCAAACAGGACAAGCTTGCATCTGTTATAGTTTTGGAGAAAAATGTGTTCATTTCATGTATGCGCGAAATGCCTTAAAAATGGCTTTAAAATGGATTTGGAGCATGGAGACGATTATCTCGGGATTGCAAGATAACCAAACAAAACTTTTAGTGGATTTCTACTTATTTTATTAAATATCATCTCCACCAAACAGGACAAGCTTGCATGTGTTATAGTTTTGGAGAAAAATGTGTTCATTTCATGTATGCGCAAATTGCCTTTGAAATGGCTTTAAAATGGATTTGGAGCATGGAGACGATTATCTCAGGATGGCAATATAAACAAACGAAACTTTTAGTAGATTTCTACTTATTTTATTAAATATTATCTCCACCAAACAGGACAAGCTTGCATCTGTTATAGTTTTGGAGAAAAATGTGTTCATTTCATGTATGCGCGAAATGCCTTAAAAATGGCTTTAAAATGGATTTGGAGCATGGAGACGATTATCTCGGGATTGCAAGATAACCAAACAAAACTTTTAGTGGATTTCTACTTATTTTATTAAATATCATCTCCACCAAACAGGACAAGCTTGCATCTGTTATAGTTTTGGAGAAAAATGTGTTCATTTCATGTATGCGCGAAATGCCTTAAAAATGGCTTTAAAATGGATTTGGAGCATGGAGACGATTATCTCGGGATTGCAAGATAACCAAACAAAACTTTTAGTGGATTTCTACTTATTTTATTAAATATCATCTCCACCAAACAGGACAAGCTTGCATCTGTTATAGTTTTGGAGAAAAATGTGTTCATTTCATGTATGCGCGAAATGCCTTAAAAATGGCTTTAAAATGGATTTGGAGCATGGAGACGATTATCTCGGGATTGCAAGATAACCAAACAAAACTTTTAGTGGATTTCTACTTATTTTATTAAATATCATCTCCACCAAAGAGGACCAGCTTGCATCTGTTATAGTTTTGGAGAAAAATGTGTTCATTTCATGTATGCGCGAAATGCCTTAAAAATGGCTTTAAAATGGATTTGGAGCATGGAGACGATTATCTCGGGATTGCAAGATAACCAAACAAAACTTTTAGTGGATTTCTACTTATTTTATTAAATATCATCTCCACCAAACAGGACAAGCTTGCATCTGTTATAGTTTTGGAGAAAAATGTGTTCATTTCATGTATGCGCGAAATGCCTTAAAAATGGCTTTAAAATGGATTTGGAGCATGGAGACGATTATCTCGGGATTGCAATATAACCAAACAAAACTTTTAGTGCATTTCTACTTATTTTATTAAATATCATCTCCACTAAACAGGACAAGCTTGCATCTGTTATAGTTTTGGAGAAAAATGTGTTCATTTCATGTATGCGCGAAATGCCTTAAAAATGGCTTTAAAATGGATTTGGAGCATGGAGACGATTATCTCGGGATTGCAAGATAACCAAACAAAACTTTTAGTGGATTTCTACTTATTTTATTAAATATCATCTCCACCAAACAGGACAAGCTTGCATCTGTTATAGTTTTGGAGAAAAATGTGTTCATTTCATGTATGCGCGAAATGCCTTAAAAATGGCTTTAAAATGGATTTGGAGCATGGAGACGATTATCTCGGGATTGCAAGATAACCAAACAAAACTTTTAGTGGATTTCTACTTATTTTATTAAATATCATCTCCACCAAACAGGACAAGCTTGCATCTGTTATAGTTTTGGAGAAAAATGTGTTCATTTCATGTATGCGCGAAATGCCTTAAAAATGGCTTTAAAATGGATTTGGAGCATGGAGACGATTATCTCGGGATTGCAAGATAACCAAACAAAACTTTTAGTGGATTTCTACTTATTTTATTAAATATCATCTCCACCAAACAGGACAAGCTTGCATGTGTTATAGTATTGGAGAAAAATGTGTTCATTTCATGTATGCGCAAAATGCCTTTGAAATGGCTTTAAAATGGATTTGGAGCATGGAGACGATTATCTCGGGATTGCAAGATAACCAAACAAAACTTTTAGTGGATTTCTACTTATTTTATTAAATATCATCTCCACCAAACAGGACAAGCTTGCATCTGTTATAGTTTTGGAGAAAAATGTGTTCATTTCATGTATGCGCGAAATGCCTTAAAAATGGCTTTAAAATGGATTTGGAGCATGGAGACGATTATCTCGGGATTGCAAGATAACCAAACAAAACTTTTAGTGGATTTCTACTTATTTTATTAAATATCATCTCCACCAAACAGGACAAGCTTGCATCTGTTATAGTTTTGGAGAAAAATGTGTTCATTTCATGTATGCGCGAAATGCCTTAAAAATGGCTTTAAAATGGATTTGGAGCATGGAGACGATTATCTCGGGATTGCAAGATAACCAAACAAAACTTTTAGTGGATTTCTACTTATTTTATTAAATATCATCTCCACCAAACAGGACAAGCTTGCATGTGTTATAGTTTTGGAGAAAAATGTGTTCATTTCATGTATGCGCAAAATGCCTTTGAAATGGCTTTAAAATGGATTTGGAGCATGGAGACGATTATCTCAGGATGGCAATATAAACAAACGAAACTTTTAGTAGATTTCTACTTATTTTATTAAATATTATCTCCACCAAACAGGACAAGCTTGCATCTGTTATAGTTTTGGAGAAAAATGTGTTCATTTCATGTATGCGCGAAATGCCTTAAAAATGGCTTTAAAATGGATTTGGAGCATGGAGACGATTATCTCGGGATTGCAAGATAACCAAACAAAACTTTTAGTGGATTTCTACTTATTTTATTAAATATCATCTCCACCAAACAGGACAAGCTTGCATCTGTTATAGTTTTGGAGAAAAATGTGTTCATTTCATGTATTCGCGAAATGCCTTAAAAATGGCTTTAAAATGGATTTGGAGCATGGAGACGATTATCTCGGGATTGCAAGATAACCAAACAAAACTTTTAGTGGATTTCTACTTATTTTATTAAATATCATCTCCACCAAACAGGACAAGCTTGCATCTGTTATAGTTTTGGAGAAAAATGTGTTCATTTCATGTATGCGCGAAATGCCTTAAAAATGGCTTTAAAATGGATTTGGAGCATGGAGACGATTATCTCGGGATTGCAAGATAACCAAACAAAACTTTTAGTGGATTTCTACTTATTTTATTAAATATCATCTCCACCAAACAGGACAAGCTTGCATCTGTTATAGTTTTGGAGAAAAATGTGTTCATTTCATGTATGCGCGAAATGCCTTAAAAATGGCTTTAAAATGGATTTGGAGCATGGAGACGATTATCTCGGGATTGCAATATAACCAAACAAAACTTTTAGTGGATTTCTACTTATTTTATTAAATATCATCTCCACCAAACAGGACAAGCTTGCATCTGTTATAGTTTTGGAGAAAAATGTGTTCATTTCATGTATGCGCGAAATGCCTTAAAAATGGCTTTAAAATGGATTTGGAGCATGGAGACGATTATCTCGGGATTGCAAGATAACCAAACAAAACTTTTAGTGGATTTCTACTTATTTTATTAAATATCATCTCCACCAAACAGGACAAGCTTGCATCTGTTATAGTTTTGGAGAAAAATCTGTTCATTTCATGTATGCGCGAAATGCCTTAAAAATGGCTTTAAAATGGATTTGGAGCATGGAGACGATTATCTCGGGATTGCAAGATAACCAAACAAAACTTTTAGTGGATTTCTACTTATTTTATTAAATATCATCTCCACCAAACAGGACAAGCTTGCATCTGTTATAGTTTTGGAGAAAAATGTGTTCATTTCATGTATGCGCGAAATACCTTAAAAATGGCTTTAAAATGGATTTGGAGCATGGAGACGATTATCTCGGGATTGCAAGATAACCAAACAAAACTTTTAGTGGATTTCTACTTATTTTATTAAATATCATCTCCACCAAACAGGACAAGCTTGCATCTGTTATAGTTTTGGAGAAAAATGTGTTCATTTCATGTATGCGCGAAATGCCTTAAAAATGGCTTTAAAATGGATTTGGAGCATGGAGACGATTATCTCGGGATTGCAATATAACCAAACAAAACTTTTAGTGGATTTCTACTTATTTTATTAAATATCATCTCCACCAAACAGGACAAGCTTGCATCTGTTATAGTTTTGGAGAAAAATGTGTTCATTTCATGTATGCGCGAAATGCCTTAAAAATGGCTTTAAAATGGATTTGGAGCATGGAGACAATTATCTCGGGATTGCAAGATAAACAAACAAAACTTTTAGTGGATTTCTACTTATTTTATTAAATATCATCTCCACCAAACAGGACAAGCTTGCATGTGTTATAGTTTTGGAGAAAAATGTGTTCATTTCATGTATGCGCAAAATGCCTTTGAAATGGCTTTAAAATGGATTTGGAGCATGGAGACGATAATCTCGGGATTGCAAGATAACCAAACAAAACTTTTAGTGGATTTCTACTTATTTTATTAAATATCATCTCCACCAAACAGGACAAGCTTGCATCTGTTAAAGTTTTGGAGAAAAATGTGTTCATTTCATGTATGCGCGAAATGCCTTAAAAATGGCTTTAAAATGGATTTGGAGCATGGAGACGATTATCTCGGGATTGCAAGATAACCAAACAAAACTTTTAGTGGATTTCTACTTATTTTATTAAATATCATCTCCACCAAACAGGACAAGCTTGCATGTGTTATAGTTTTGGAGAAAAATGTGTTCATTTCATGTATGCGCGAAATGCCTTAAAAATGGCTTTAAAATGGATTTGGAGCATGGAGACGATTATCTCAGGATGGCAATATAAACAAACGAAACTTTTAGTAGATTTCTACTTATTTTATTAAATATTATCTCCACCAAACAGGACAAGCTTGCATCTGTTATAGTTTTGGAGAAAAATGTGTTCATTTCATGTATGCGCGAAATGCCTTAAAAATGGCTTTAAAATGGATTTGGAGCATGGAGACGATTATCTCGGGATTGCAAGATAACCAAACAAAACTTTTAGTGGATTTCTACTTATTTTATTAAATATCATCTCCACCAAACAGGACAAGCTTGCATCTGTTATAGTTTTGGAGAAAAATGTGTTCATTTCATGTATGCGCGAAATGCCTTAAAAATGGCTTTAAAATGGATTTGGAGCATGGAGACGATTATCTCGGGATTGCAAGATAACCAAACAAAACTTTTAGTGGATTTCTACTTATTTTATTAAATATCATCTCCACCAAACAGGACAAGCTTGCATCTGTTATAGTTTTGGAGAAAAATGTGTTCATTTCATGTATGCGCGAAATGCCTTAAAAATGGCTTTAAAATGGATTTGGAGCATGGAGACGATTATCTCGGGATTGCAAGATAACCAAACAAAACTTTTAGTGGATTTCTACTTATTTTATTAAATATCATCTCCACCAAACAGGACAAGCTTGCATCTGTTATAGTTTTGGAGAAAAATGTGTTCATTTCATGTATGCGCGAAATGCCTTAAAAATGGCTTTAAAATGGATTTGGAGCATGGAGACGATTTTCTCGGGATTGCAAGATAACCAAACAAAGCTTTTAGTGGATTTCTACTTATTTTATTAAATATCATCTCCACCAAACAGGACAAGCTTGCATCTGTTATAGTTTTGGAGAAAAATGTGTTCATTTCATGTATGCGCGAAATGCCTTAAAAATGGCTTTAAAATGGATTTGGAGCATGGAGACGATTATCTCGGGATTGCAAGATAACCAAACAAAACTTTTAGTGGATTTCTACTTATTTTATTAAATATCATCTCCACCAAACAGGACAAGCTTGCATCTGTTATAGTTTTGGAGAAAAATGTGTTCATTTCATGTATGCGCGAAATGCCTTAAAAATGGCTTTAAAATGGATTTGGAGCATGGAGACGATTATCTCGGGATTGCAAGATAACCAAACAAAACTTTTAGTGGATTTCTACTTATTTTATTAAATATCATCTCCACCAAACAGGACAAGCTTGCATCTGTTATAGTTTTGGAGAAAAATGTGTTCATTTCATGTATGCGCGAAATGCCTTAAAAATGGCTTTAAAATGGATTTGGAGCATGGAGACGATTATCTCGGGATTGCAAGATAACCAAACAAAACTTTTAGTGGATTTCTACTTATTTTATTAAATATCATCTCCACCAAACAGGACAAGCTTGCATGTGTTATAGTTTTGGAGAAAAATGTGTTCATTTCATGTATGCGCAAAATGCCTTTGAAATGGCTTTAAAATGGATTTGGAGCATGGAGACGATTATCTCGGGATTGCAAGATAACCAAACAAAACTTTTAGTGGATTTCTACTTATTTTATTAAATATCATCTCCACCAAACAGGACAAGCTTGCATCTGTTATAGTTTTGGAGAAAAATGTGTTCATTTCATGTATGCGCGAAATGCCTTAAAAATGGCTTTAAAATGGATTTGGAGCATGGAGACGATTATCTCGGGATTACAAGATAACCAAACAAAACTTTTAGTGGATTTCTACTTATTTTATTAAATATCATCTCCACCAAACAGGACAAGCTTGCATCTGTTATAGTTTTGGAGAAAAATGTGTTCATTTCATGTATGCGCGAAATGCCTTAAAAATGGCTTTAAAATGGATTTGGAGCATGGAGACGATTATCTCGGGATTGCAAGATAACCAAACAAAACTTTTAGTGGATTTCTACTTATTTTATTAAATATCATCTCCACCAAACAGGACAAGCTTGCATCTGTTATAGTTTTGGAGAAAAATGTGTTCATTTCATGTATGCGCGAAATGCCTTAAAAATGGCTTTAAAATGGATTTGAAGCATGGAGACGATTATCTCGGGATTGCAAGATAACCAAACAAAACTTTTAGTGGATTTCTACTTATTTTATTAAATATCATCTCCACCAAACAGGACAAGCTTGCATCTGTTATAGTTTTGGAGAAAAATGTGTTCATTTCATGTATGAGCGAAATGCCTTAAAAATGGCTTTAAAATGGATTTGGAGCATGGAGACGATTATCTCGGGATTGCAATATAACCAAACAAAACTTTTAGTGGATTTCTACTTATTTTATTAAATATCATCTCCACCAAACAGGACAAGCTTGCATCTGTTATAGTTTTGGAGAAAAATGTGTTCATTTCATGTATGCGCGAAATGCCTTAAAAATGGCTTTAAAATGGATTTGGAGCATGGAGACGATTATCTCGGGATTGCAATATAACCAAACAAAACTTTTAGTAGATTTCTACTTATTTTATTAAATATCATCTCCACCAAACAGGACAAGCTTGCATGTGTTATAGTTTTGGAGAAAAATGTGTTCATTTCATGTATGCGCAAAATGCCTTTGAAATGGCTTTAAAATGGATTTGGAGCATGGAGACGATTATCTCAGGATGGCAATATAAACAAACGAAACTTTTAGTAGATTTCTACTTATTTTATTAAATATTATCTCCACCAAACAGGACAAGCTTGCATCTGTTATAGTTTTGGAGAAAAATGTGTTCATTTCATGTATGCGCGAAATGCCTTAAAAATGGCTTTAAAATGGATTTGGAGCATGGAGACGATTATCTCGGGATTGCAAGATAACCAAACAAAACTTTTAGTGGATTTCTACTTATTTTATTAAATATCATCTCCACCAAACAGGACAAGCTTGCATCTGTTATAGTTTTGGAGAAAAATGTGTTCATTTCATGTATGCGCGAAATGCCTTAAAAATGGCTTTAAAATGGATTTGGAGCATGGAGACGATTATCTCGGGATTGCAAGATAACCAAACAAAACTTTTAGTGGATTTCTACTTATTTTATTAAATATCATCTCCACCAAACAGGACAAGCTTGCATGTGTTATAGTTTTGGAGAAAAATGTGTTCATTTCATGTATGCGCAAAATGCCTTTGAAATGGCTTTAAAATGGATTTGGAGCATGGAGACGATTATCTCAGGATGGCAATATAAACAAACGAAACGTTTAGTAGATTTCTACTTATTTTATTAAATATTATCTCCACCAAACAGGACAAGCTTGCATCTGTTATAGTTTTGGAGAAAAATGTGTTCATTTCATGTATGCGCGAAATGCCTTAAAAATGGCTTTAAAATGGATTTGGAGCATGGAGACGATTATCTCGGGATTGCAAGATAACCAAACAAAACTTTTAGTGGATTTCTACTTATTTTATTAAATATCATCTCCACCAAACAGGACAAGCTTGCATCTGTTATAGTTTTGGAGAAAAATGTGTTCATTTCATGTATGCGCGAAATGCCTTAAAAATGGCTTTAAAATGGATTTGGAGCATGGAGACGATTATCTCGGGATTGCAAGATAACCAAACAAAACGTTTAGTGGATTTCTACTTATTTTATTAAATATCATCTCCACCAAACAGGACAAGCTTGCATGTGTTATAGTTTTGGAGAAAAATGTGTTCATTTCATGTATGCGCAAAATGCCTTTGAAATGGCTTTAAAATGGATTTGGAGCATGGAGACGATTATCTCAGGATGGCAATATAAACAAACGAAACTTTTAGTAGATTTCTACTTATTTTATTAAATATTATCTCCACCAAACAGGACAAGCTTGCATCTGTTATAGTTTTGGAGAAAAATGTGTTCATTTCATGTATGCGCGAAATGCCTTAAAAATGGCTTTAAAATGGATTTGGAGCATGGAGACGATTATCTCGGGATTGCAAGATAACCAAACAAAACTTTTAGAGGATTTCTACTTATTTTATTAAATATCATCTCCACCAAACAGGACAAGCTTGCATCTGTTATAGTTTTGGAGAAAAATGTGTTCATTTCATGTATGCGCGAAATGCCTTAAAAATGGCTTTAAAATGGATTTGGAGCATGGAGACGATTATCTCGGAATTGCAAGATAACCAAACAAAACTTTTAGTGGATTTCTACTTATTTTATTAAATATCATCTCCACCAAACAGGACAAGCTTGCATCTGTTATAGTTTTGGAGAAAAATGTGTTCATTTCATGTATGCGCGAAATGCCTTAAAAATGGCTTTAAAATGGATTTGGAGCATGGAGACGATTATCTCGGGATTGCAAGATAACCAAACAAAACTTTTAGTGGATTTCCACTTATTTTATTAAATATCATCTCCACCAAACAGGACAAGCTTGCATGTGTTATAGTTTTGGAGAAAAATGTGTTCATTTCATGTATGCGCAAAATGCCTTAAAAATGGCTTTAAAATGGATTTGGAGCATGGAGACGATTATCTCGGGATTGCAAGATAACCAAACAAAACTTTTAGTGGATTTCTACTTATTTTATTAAATATCATCTCCACCAAACAGGACAAGCTTGCATCTGTTATAGTTTTGGAGAAAAATGTGTTCATTTCATGTATGCGCGAAATGCCTTAAAAATGGCTTTAAAATGGATTTGGAGCATGGAGACGATTATCTCGGGATTGCAAGATAACCAAACAAAACTTTTAGTGGATTTCTACTTATTTTATTAAATATCATCTCCACCAAACAGGACAAGCT
This sequence comes from Anomaloglossus baeobatrachus, assembly GCF_048569485.1. Lineage (NCBI taxonomy): Eukaryota > Metazoa > Chordata > Amphibia > Anura > Aromobatidae > Anomaloglossus > Anomaloglossus baeobatrachus. The sequence goes on along the minus strand of NW_027442066.1, from coordinate 32,810 downwards.
TGCATCTGTTATAGTTTTGGAGAAAAATGTGTTCATTTCATGTATGCGCGAAATGCCTTAAAAATGGCTTTAAAATGGATTTGGAGCATGGAGACGATTATCTCGGGATTGCAAGATAACCAAACAAAACTTTTAGTGGATTTCTACTTATTTTATTAAATATCATCTCCACCAAACAGGACAAGCTTGCATCTGTTATAGTTTTGGAGAAAAATGTGTTCATTTCATGTATGCGCGAAATGCCTTAAAAATGGCTTTAAAATGGATTTGGAGCATGGAGACGATTATCTCGGGATTTCAATATAACCAAACAAAACTTTTAGTGGATTTCTACTTATTTTATTAAATATCATCTCCACCAAACAGGACAAGCTTGCATCTGTTATAGTTTTGGAGAAAAATGTGTTCATTTCATGTATGCGCGAAATGCCTTAAAAATGGCTTTAAAATGGATTTGGAGCATGGAGACGATTATCTCGGGATTGCAAGATAACCAAACAAAACTTTTAGTGGATTTCTACTTATTTTATTAAATATCATCTCCACCAAACAGGACAAGCTTGCATGTGTTATAGTTTTGGAGAAAAATGTGTTCATTTCATGTATGCGCAAAATGCCTTTGAAATGGCTTTAAAATGGATTTGGAGCATGGAGACGATTATCTCGGGATTGCAAGATAACCAAACAAAACTTTTAGTGGATTTCTACTTATTTTATTAAATATCATCTCCACCAAACAGGACAAGCTTGCATCTGTTATAGTTTTGGAGAAAAATGTGTTCATTTCATGTATGCGCGAAATGCCTTAAAAATGGCTTTAAAATGGATTTGGAGCATGGAGACGATTATCTCGGGATTGCAAGATAACCAAACAAAACTTTTAGTGGATTTCTACTTATTTTATTAAATATCATCTCCACCAAACAGGACAAGCTTGCATGTGTTATAATTTTGGAGAAAAATGTGTTCATTTCATGTATGCGCGAAATGCCTTAAAAATGGCTTTAAAATGGATTTGGAGCATGGAGACGATTATCTCAGGATGGCAATATAAACAAACGAAACTTTTAGTAGATTTCTACTTATTTTATTAAATATTATCTCCACCAAACAGGACAAGCTTGCATCTGTTATAGTTTTGGAGAAAAATGTGTTCATTTCATGTATGCGCGAAATGCCTTAAAAATGGCTTTAAAATGGATTTGGAGCATGGAGACGATTATCTCGGGATTGCAAGATAACCAAACAAAACTTTTAGTGGATTTCTACTTATTTTATTAAATATCATCTCCACCAAACAGGACAAGCTTGCATGTGTTATAGTTTTGGAGAAAAATGTGTTCATGTATGCGCAAAATGCCTTTGAAATGGCTTTAAAATGGATTTGGAGCATGGAGACGATTATCTCAGGATGGCAATATAAACAAACGAAACTTTTAGTAGATTTCTACTTATTTTATTAAATATTATCTCCACCAAACAGGACAAGCTTGCATCTGTTATAGTTTTGGAGAAAAATGTGTTCATTTCATGTATGCGCGAAATGCCTTAAAAATGGCTTTAAAATGGATTTGGAGCATGGAGACGATTATCTCGGGATTGCAAGATAACCAAACAAAACTTTTAGTGGATTTCTACTTATTTTATTAAATATCATCTCCACCAAACAGGACAAGCTTGCATGTGTTATAGTTTTGGAGAAAAATGTGTTCATTTCATGTATGCGCGAAATGCCTTAAAAATGGCTTTAAAATGGATTTGGAGCATGGAGACGATTATCTCAGGATGGCAATATAAACAAACGAAACTTTTAGTAGATTTCTACTTATTTTATTAAATATTATCTCCACCAAACAGGACAAGCTTGCATCTGTTATAGTTTTGGAGAAAAATGTGTTCATTTCATGTATGCGCGAAATGCCTTAAAAATGGCTTTAAAATGGATTTGGAGCATGGAGACGATTATCTCGGGATTGCAAGATAACCAAACAAAACTTTTAGTGGATTTCTACTTATTTTATTAAATATCATCTCCACCAAACAGGACAAGCTTGCATCTGTTATAGTTTTGGAGAAAAATGTGTTCATTTCATGTATGCGCGAAATGCCTTAAAAATGGCTTTAAAATGGATTTGGAGCATGGAGACGATTATCTCGGGATTGCAAGATAACCAAACAAAACTTTTAGTGGATTTCCACTTATTTTATTAAATATCATCTCCACCAAACAGGACAAGCTTGCATGTGTTATAGTTTTGGAGAAAAATGTGTTCATTTCATGTATGCGCAAAATGCCTTAAAAATGGCTTTAAAATGGATTTGGAGCATGGAGACGATTATCTCGGGATTGCAAGATAACCAAACAAAACTTTTAGTGGATTTCTACTTATTTTATTAAATATCATCTCCACCAAACAGGACAAGCTTGCATCTGTTATAGTTTTGGAGAAAAATGTGTTCATTTCATGTATGCGCGAAATGCCTTAAAAATGGCTTTAAAATGGATTTGGAGCATGGAGACGATTATCTCGGGATTGCAAGATAACCAAACAAAACTTTTAGTGGATTTCTACTTATTTTATTAAATATCATCTCCACCAAACAGGACAAGCTTGCATCTGTTATAGTTTTGGAGAAAAATGTGTTCATTTCATGTATGCGCGAAATGCCTTAAAAATGGCTTTAAAATGGATTTGGAGCATGGAGACGATTATCTCGGGATTGCAAGATAACCAAACAAAACTTTTAGTGGATTTCTACTTATTTTATTAAATATCATCTCCACCAAACAGGACAAGCTTGCATCTGTTATAGTTTTGGAGAAAAATGTGTTCATTTCATGTATGCGCGAAATGCCTTAAAAATGGCTTTAAAATGGATTTGGAGCATGGAGACGATTATCTCGGGATTTCAATATAACCAAACAAAACTTTTAGTGGATTTCTACTTATTTTATTAATTATCATCTCCACCAAACAGGACAAGCTTGCATCTGTTATAGTTTTGGAGAAAAATGTGTTCATTTCATGTATGCGCGAAATGCCTTAAAAATGGCTTTAAAATGGATTTGGAGCATGGAGACGATTATCTCGGGATTGCAAGATAACCAAACAAAACTTTTAGTGGATTTCTACTTATTTTATTAAATATCATCTCCACCAAACAGGACAAGCTTGCATGTGTTATAGTTTTGGAGAAAAATGTGTTCATTTCATGTATGCGCAAAATGCCTTTGAAATGGCTTTAAAATGGATTTGGAGCATGGAGACGATTATCTCGGGATTGCAAGATAACCAAACAAAACTTTTAGTGGATTTCTACTTATTTTATTAAATATCATCTCCACCAAACAGGACAAGCTTGCATCTGTTATAGTTTTGGAGAAAAATGTGTTCATTTCATGTATGCGCGAAATGCCTTAAAAATGGCTTTAAAATGGATTTGGAGCATGGAGACGATTATCTCGGGATTGCAAGATAACCAAACAAAACTTTTAGTGGATTTCTACTTATTTTATTAAATATCATCTCCACCAAACAGGACAAGCTTGCATGTGTTATAATTTTGGAGAAAAATGTGTTCATTTCATGTATGCGCGAAATGCCTTAAAAATGGCTTTAAAATGGATTTGGAGCATGGAGACGATTATCTCAGGATGGCAATATAAACAAACGAAACTTTTAGTAGATTTCTACTTATTTTATTAAATATTATCTCCACCAAACAGGACAAGCTTGCATCTGTTATAGTTTTGGAGAAAAATGTGTTCATTTCATGTATGCGCGAAATGCCTTAAAAATGGCTTTAAAATGGATTTGGAGCATGGAGACGATTATCTCGGGATTGCAAGATAACCAAACAAAACTTTTAGTGGATTTCTACTTATTTTATTAAATATCATCTCCACCAAACAGGACAAGCTTGCATGTGTTATAGTTTTGGAGAAAAATGTGTTCATTTCATGTATGCGCAAAATGCCTTTGAAATGGCTTTAAAATGGATTTGGAGCATGGAGACGATTATCTCAGGATGGCAATATAAACAAACGAAACTTTTAGTAGATTTCTACTTATTTTATTAAATATTATCTCCACCAAACAGGACAAGCTTGCATCTGTTATAGTTTTGGAGAAAAATGTGTTCATTTCATGTATGCGCGAAATGCCTTAAAAATGGCTTTAAAATGGATTTGGAGCATGGAGACGATTATCTCGGGATTGCAAGATAACCAAACAAAACTTTTAGTGGATTTCTACTTATTTTATTAAATATCATCTCCACCAAACAGGACAAGCTTGCATGTGTTATAGTTTTGGAGAAAAATGTGTTCATTTCATGTATGCGCGAAATGCCTTAAAAATGGCTTTAAAATGGATTTGGAGCATGGAGACGATTATCTCAGGATGGCAATATAAACAAACGAAACTTTTAGTAGATTTCTACTTATTTTATTAAATATTATCTCCACCAAACAGGACAAGCTTGCATCTGTTATAGTTTTGGAGAAAAATGTGTTCATTTCATGTATGCGCGAAATGCCTTAAAAATGGCTTTAAAATGGATTTGGAGCATGGAGACGATTATCTCGGGATTGCAAGATAACCAAACAAAACTTTTAGTGGATTTCTACTTATTTTATTAAATATCATCTCCACCAAACAGGACAAGCTTGCATCTGTTATAGTTTTGGAGAAAAATGTGTTCATTTCATGTATGCGCGAAATGCCTTAAAAATGGCTTTAAAATGGATTTGGAGCATGGAGACGATTATCTCGGGATTGCAAGATAACCAAACAAAACTTTTAGTGGATTTCTACTTATTTTATTAAATATCATCTCCACCAAACAGGACAAGCTTGCATCTGTTATAGTTTTGGAGAAAAATGTGTTCATTTCATGTATGCGCGAAATGCCTTAAAAATGGCTTTAAAATGGATTTGGAGCATGGAGACGATTATCTCGGGATTGCAAGATAACCAAACAAAACTTTTAGTGGATTTCTACTTATTTTATTAAATATCATCTCCACCAAACAGGACAAGCTTGCATCTGTTATAGTTTTGGAGAAAAATCTGTTCATTTCATGTATGCGCGAAATGCCTTAAAAATGGCTTTAAAATGGATTTGGAGCATGGAGACGATTATCTCGGGATTGCAATATAACCAAACAAAACTTTTAGTGGATTTCTACTTATTTTATTAAATATCATCTCCACCAAACAGGACAAGCTTGCATCTGTTATAGTTTTGGAGAAAAATGTGTTCATTTCATGTATGCGCGAAATGCCTTAAAAATGGCTTTAAAATGGATTTGGAGCATGGAGACGATTATCTCGGGATTGCAAGATAACCAAACAAAACTTTTAGAGGATTTCTACTTATTTTATTAAATATCATCTCCACCAAACAGGACAAGCTTGCATCTGTTATAGTTTTGGAGAAAAATGTGTTCATTTCATGTATGCGCGAAATGCCTTAAAAATGGCTTTAAAATGGATTTGGAGCATGGAGACGATTATCTCGGAATTGCAAGATAACCAAACAAAACTTTTAGTGGATTTCTACTTATTTTATTAAATATCATCTCCACCAAACAGGACAAGCTTGCATCTGTTATAGTTTTGGAGAAAAATGTGTTCATTTCATGTATGCGCGAAATGCCTTAAAAATGGCTTTAAAATGGATTTGGAGCATGGAGACGATTATCTCGGGATTGCAAGATAACCAAACAAAACTTTTAGTGGATTTCCACTTATTTTATTAAATATCATCTCCACCAAACAGGACAAGCTTGCATGTGTTATAGTTTTGGAGAAAAATGTGTTCATTTCATGTATGCGCAAAATGCCTTAAAAATGGCTTTAAAATGGATTTGGAGCATGGAGACGATTATCTCGGGATTGCAAGATAACCAAACAAAACTTTTAGTGGATTTCTACTTATTTTATTAAATATCATCTCCACCAAACAGGACAAGCTTGCATCTGTTATAGTTTTGGAGAAAAATGTGTTCATTTCATGTATGCGCGAAATGCCTTAAAAATGGCTTTAAAATGGATTTGGAGCATGGAGACGATTATCTCGGGATTGCAAGATAACCAAACAAAACTTTTAGTGGATTTCTACTTATTTTATTAAATATCATCTCCACCAAACAGGACAAGCTTGCATCTGTTATAGTTTTGGAGAAAAATGTGTTCATTTCATGTATGCGCGAAATGCCTTAAAAATGGCTTTAAAATGGATTTGGAGCATGGAGACGATTATCTCGGGATTGCAAGATAACCAAACAAAACTTTTAGTGGATTTCTACTTATTTTATTAAATATCATCTCCACCAAACAGGACAAGCTTGCATCTGTTATAGTTTTGGAGAAAAATGTGTTCATTTCATGTATGCGCGAAATGCCTTAAAAATGGCTTTAAAATGGATTTGGAGCATGGAGACGATTATCTCGGGATTTCAATATAACCAAACAAAACTTTTAGTGGATTTCTACTTATTTTATTAAATATCATCTCCACCAAACAGGACAAGCTTGCATCTGTTATAGTTTTGGAGAAAAATGTGTTCATTTCATGTATGCGCGAAATGCCTTAAAAATGGCTTTAAAATGGATTTGGAGCATGGAGACGATTATCTCGGGATTGCAAGATAACCAAACAAAACTTTTAGTGGATTTCTACTTATTTTATTAAATATCATCTCCACCAAACAGGACAAGCTTGCATGTGTTATAGTTTTGGAGAAAAATGTGTTCATTTCATGTATGCGCAAAATGCCTTTGAAATGGCTTTAAAATGGATTTGGAGCATGGAGACGATTATCTCGGGATTGCAAGATAACCAAACAAAACTTTTAGTGGATTTCTACTTATTTTATTAAATATCATCTCCACCAAACAGGACAAGCTTGCATCTGTTATAGTTTTGGAGAAAAATGTGTTCATTTCATGTATGCGCGAAATGCCTTAAAAATGGCTTTAAAATGGATTTGGAGCATGGAGACGATTATCTCGGGATTGCAAGATAACCAAACAAAACTTTTAGTGGATTTCTACTTATTTTATTAAATATCATCTCCACCAAACAGGACAAGCTTGCATGTGTTATAATTTTGGAGAAAAATGTGTTCATTTCATGTATGCGCGAAATGCCTTAAAAATGGCTTTAAAATGGATTTGGAGCATGGAGACGATTATCTCAGGATGGCAATATAAACAAACGAAACTTTTAGTAGATTTCTACTTATTTTATTAAATATTATCTCCACCAAACAGGACAAGCTTGCATCTGTTATAGTTTTGGAGAAAAATGTGTTCATTTCATGTATGCGCGAAATGCCTTAAAAATGGCTTTAAAATGGATTTGGAGCATGGAGACGATTATCTCGGGATTGCAAGATAACCAAACAAAACTTTTAGTGGATTTCTACTTATTTTATTAAATATCATCTCCACCAAACAGGACAAGCTTGCATGTGTTATAGTTTTGGAGAAAAATGTGTTCATTTCATGTATGCGCAAAATGCCTTTGAAATGGCTTTAAAATGGATTTGGAGCATGGAGACGATTATCTCAGGATGGCAATATAAACAAACGAAACTTTTAGTAGATTTCTACTTATTTTATTAAATATTATCTCCACCAAACAGGACAAGCTTGCATCTGTTATAGTTTTGGAGAAAAATGTGTTCATTTCATGTATGCGCGAAATGCCTTAAAAATGGCTTTAAAATGGATTTGGAGCATGGAGACGATTATCTCGGGATTGCAAGATAACCAAACAAAACTTTTAGTGGATTTCTACTTATTTTATTAAATATCATCTCCACCAAACAGGACAAGCTTGCATGTGTTATAGTTTTGGAGAAAAATGTGTTCATTTCATGTATGCGCGAAATGCCTTAAAAATGGCTTTAAAATGGATTTGGAGCATGGAGACGATTATCTCAGGATGGCAATATAAACAAACGAAACTTTTAGTAGATTTCTACTTATTTTATTAAATATTATCTCCACCAAACAGGACAAGCTTGCATCTGTTATAGTTTTGGAGAAAAATGTGTTCATTTCATGTATGCGCGAAATGCCTTAAAAATGGCTTTAAAATGGATTTGGAGCATGGAGACGATTATCTCGGGATTGCAAGATAACCAAACAAAACTTTTAGTGGATTTCTACTTATTTTATTAAATATCATCTCCACCAAACAGGACAAGCTTGCATCTGTTATAGTTTTGGAGAAAAATGTGTTCATTTCATGTATGCGCGAAATGCCTTAAAAATGGCTTTAAAATGGATTTGGAGCATGGAGACGATTATCTCGGGATTGCAAGATAACCAAACAAAACTTTTAGTGGATTTCTACTTATTTTATTAAATATCATCTCCACCAAACAGGACAAGCTTGCATCTGTTATAGTTTTGGAGAAAAATGTGTTCATTTCATGTATGCGCGAAATGCCTTAAAAATGGCTTTAAAATGGATTTGGAGCATGGAGACGATTATCTCGGGATTGCAAGATAACCAAACAAAACTTTTAGTGGATTTCTACTTATTTTATTAAATATCATCTCCACCAAACAGGACAAGCTTGCATCTGTTATAGTTTTGGAGAAAAATGTGTTCATTTCATGTATGCGCGAAATGCCTTAAAAATGGCTTTAAAATGGATTTGGAGCATGGAGACGATTATCTCGGGATTGCAATATAACCAAACAAAACTTTTAGTGGATTTCTACTTATTTTATTAAATATCATCTCCACCAAACAGGACAAGCTTGCATCTGTTATAGTTTTGGAGAAAAATGTGTTCATTTCATGTATGCGCGAAATGCCTTAAAAATGGCTTTAAAATGGATTTGGAGCATGGAGACGATTATCTCTGGATTGCAAGATAACCAAACAAAACTTTTAGTGGATTTCTACTTATTTTATTAAATATCATCTCCACCAAACAGGACAAGCTTGCATGTGTTATAGTTTTGGAGAAAAATGTGTTCATTTCATGTATGCGCAAAATGCCTTTGAAATGGCTTTAAAATGGATTTGGAGCATGGAGACGATTATCTCGGGATTGCAAGATAACCAAACAAAACTTTTAGTGGATTTCTACTTATTTTATTAAATATCATCTCCACCAAACAGGACAAGCTTGCATCTGTTATAGTTTTGGAGAAAAATGTGTTCATTTCATGTATGCGCGAAATGCCTTAAAAATGGCTTTAAAATGGATTTGGAGCATGGAGACGATTATCTCGGGATTGCAAGATAACCAAACAAAACTTTTAGTGGATTTCTACTTATTTTATTAAATATCATCTCCACCAAACAGGACAAGCTTGCATCTGTTATAGTTTTGGAGAAAAATGTGTTCATTTCATGTATGCGCGAAATGCCTTAAAAATGGCTTTAAAATGGATTTGGAGCATGGAGACGATTATCTCGGGATTGCAAGATAACCAAACAAAACTTTTAGTGGATTTCTACTTATTTTATTAAATATCATCTCCACCAAACAGGACAAGCTTGCATGTGTTATAGTTTTGGAGAAAAATGTGTTCATTTCATGTATGCGCAAAATGCCTTTGAAATGGCTTTAAAATGGATTTGGAGCATGGAGACGATTATCTCAGGATGGCAATATAAACAAACGAAACTTTTAGTAGATTTCTACTTATTTTATTAAATATTATCTCCACCAAACAGGACAAGCTTGCATCTGTTATAGTTTTGGAGAAAAATGTGTTCATTTCATGTATGCGCGAAATGCCTTAAAAATGGCTTTAAAATGGATTTGGAGCATGGAGACGATTATCTCGGGATTGCAAGATAACCAAACAAAACTTTTAGTGGATTTCTACTTATTTTATTAAATATCATCTCCACCAAACAGGACAAGCTTGCATGTGTTATAGTTTTGGAGAAAAATGTGTTCATTTCATGTATGCGCGAAATGCCTTAAAAATGGCTTTAAAATGGATTTGGAGCATGGAGACGATTATCTCAGGATGGCAATATAAACAAACGAAACTTTTAGTAGATTTCTACTTATTTTATTAAATATTATCTCCACCAAACAGGACAAGCTTGCATCTGTTATAGTTTTGGAGAAAAATGTGTTCATTTCATGTATGCGCGAAATGCCTTAAAAATGGCTTTAAAATGGATTTGGAGCATGGAGACGATTATCTCGGGATTGCAAGATAACCAAACAAAACTTTTAGTGGATTTCTTCTTATTTTATTAAATATCATCTCCACCAAACAGGACAAGCTTGCATCTGTTATAGTTTTGGAGAAAAATGTGTTCATTTCATGTATGCGCGAAATGCCTTAAAAATGGCTTTAAAATGGATTTGGAGCATGGAGACGATTATCTCGGGATTGCAAGATAACCAAACAAAACTTTTAGTGGATTTCTACTTATTTTATTAAATATCATCTCCACCAAACAGGACAAGCTTGCATGTGTTATAGTTTTGGAGAAAAATGTGTTCATTTCATGTATGCGCAAAATGCCTTTGAAATGGCTTTAAAATGGATTTGGAGCATGGAGACGATTATCTCGGGATTGCAAGATAACCAAACAAAACTTTTAGTGGATTTCTACTTATTTTATTAAATATCATCTCCACCAAACAGGACAAGCTTGCATCTGTTATAGTTTTGGAGAAAAATGTTTTCATTTCATGTATGCGCGAAATGCCTTAAAAATGGCTTTAAAATGGATTTGGAGCATGGAGACGATTATCTCGGGATTGCAAGATAACCAAACAAAACTTTTAGTGGATTTCTACTTATTTTATTAAATATCATCTCCACCAAACAGGACAAGCTTGCATCTGTTATAGTTTTGGAGAAAAATGTGTTCATTTCATGTATGCGCGAAATGCCTTAAAAATGGCTTTAAAATGGATTTGGAGCATGGAGACGATTATCTCGGGATTGCAAGATAACCAAACAAAACTTTTAGTGGATTTCTACTTATTTTATTAAATATCATCTCCACCAAACAGGACAAGCTTGCATCTGTTATAGTTTTGGAGAAAAATGTGTTCATTTCATGTATGCGCGAAATGCCTTAAAAATGGCTTTAAAATGGATTTGGAGCATGGAGACGATTATCTCGGGATTGCAAGATAACCAAACAAAACTTTTAGTGGATTTCTACTAATTTTATTAAATATCATCTCCACCAAACAGGACAAGCTTGCATCTGTTATAGTTTTGGAGAAAAATGTGTTCATTTCATGTATGCGCGAAATGCCTTAAAAATGGCTTTAAAATGGATTTGGAGCATGGAGACGATTATCTCGGGATTGCAAGATAACCAAACAAAACTTTTAGTGGATTTCTACTTATTTTATTAAATATCATCTCCACCAAACAGGACAAGCTTGCATCTGTTATAGTTTTGGAGAAAAATGTGTTCATTTCATGTATGCGCGAAATGCCTTAAAAATGGCTTTAAAATGGATTTGGAGCATGGAGACGATTATCTCGGGATTGCAAGATAACCAAACAAAACTTTTAGTGGATTTCTACTTATTTTATTAAATATCATCTCCACCAAACAGGACAAGCTTGCATCTGTTATAGTTTTGGAGAAAAATGTGTTCATTTCATGTATGCGCGAAATGCCTTAAAAATGGCTTTAAAATGGATTTGGAGCATGGAGACGATTATCTCGGGATTGCAAGATAACCAAACAAAACTTTTAGTGGATTTCTACTTATTTTATTAAATATCATCTCCACCAAACAGGACAAGCTTGCATCTGTTATAGTTTTGGAGAAAAATGTGTTCATTTCATGTATGCGCGAAATGCCTTAAAAATGGCTTTAAAATGGATTTGGAGCATGGAGACGATTATCTCGGGATTGCAAGATAACCAAACAAAACTTTTAGTGGATTTCTACTTATTTTATTAAATATCATCTCCACCAAACAGGACAAGCTTGCATCTGTTATAGTTTTGGAGAAAAATGTGTTCATTTCATGTATGCGCGAAATGCCTTAAAAATGGCTTTAAAATGGATTTGGAGCATGGAGACGATTATCTCGGGATTGCAAGATAACCAAACAAAACTTTTAGTGGATTTCTACTTATTTTATTAAATATCATCTCCACCAAACAGGACAAGCTTGCATCTGTTATAGTTTTGGAGAAAAATGTGTTCATTTCATGTATGCGCAAAATGCCTTTGAAATGGCTTTAAAATGGATTTGGAGCATGGAGACGATTATCTCGGGATTGCAAGATAACCAAACAAAACTTTTAGTGGATTTCTACTTATTTTATTAAATATCATCTCCACCAAACAGGACAAGCTTGCATCTGTTATAGTTTTGGAGAAAAATGTGTTCATTTCATGTATGCGCGAAATGCCTTAAAAATGGCTTTAAAATGGATTTGGAGCATGGAGACGATTATCTCGGGATTGCAAGATAACCAAACAAAACTTTTAGTGGATTTCTACTTATTTTATTAAATATCATCTCCACCAAACAGGACAAGCTTGCATCTGTTATAGTTTTGGAGAAAAATGTGTTCATTTCATGTATGCGCGAAATGCCTTAAAAATGGCTTTAAAATGGATTTGGAGCATGGAGACGATTATCTCGGGATTGCAAGATAACCAAACAAAACTTTTAGTGGATTTCTACTTATTTTATTAAATATCATCTCCACCAAACAGGACAAGCTTGCATCTGTTATAGTTTTGGAGAAAAATGTGTTCATTTCATGTATGCGCGAAATGCCTTAAAAATGGCTTTAAAATGGATTTGGAGCATGGAGACGATTATCTCGGGATTGCAAGATAACCAAACAAAACTTTTAGTGGATTTCTACTTATTTTATTAAATATAATCTCCACCAAACAGGACAAGCTTGCATCTGTTATAGTTTTGGAGAAAAATGTGTTCATTTCATGTATGCGCGAAATGCCTTAAAAATGGCTTTAAAATGGATTTGGAGCATGGAGACGATTATCTCGGGATTGCAAGATAACCAAACAAAACTTTTAGTGGATTTCTACTTATTTTATTAAATATCATCTCCACCAAACAGGACAAGCTTGCATGTGTTATAGTTTTGGAGAAAAATGTGTTCATTTCATGTATGCGCAAAATGCCTTTGAAATGGCTTTAAAATGGATTTGGAGCATGGAGACGATTATCTCAGGATGGCAATATAAACAAACGAAACTTTTAGTAGATTTCTACTTATTTTATTAAATATTATCTCCACCAAACAGGACAAGCTTGCATCTGTTATAGTTTTGGAGAAAAATGTGTTCATTTCATGTATGCGCGAAATGCCTTAAAAATAGCTTTAAAATGGATTTGGAGCATGGAGACGATTATCTCGGGATTGCAAGATAACCAAACAAAACTTTTAGTGATTTCTACTTATTTTATTAAATATCATCTCCACCAAACAGGACAAGCTTGCATCTGTTATAGTTTTGGAGAAAAATGTGTTCATTTCATGTATGCGCGAAATGCCTTAAAAATGGCTTTAAAATGGATTTGGAGCATGGAGACGATTATCTCGGGATTGCAAGATAACCAAACAAAACTTTTAGTGGATTTCTACTTATTTTATTAAATATCATCTCCACCAAACAGGACAAGCTTGCATCTGTTATAGTTTTGGAGAAAAATGTGTTCATTTCATGTATGCGCGAAATGCCTTAAAAATGGCTTTAAAATGGATTTGGAGCATGGAGACGATTATCTCGGGATTGCAAGATAACCAAACAAAACTTTTAGTGGATTTCTACTTATTTTATTAAATATCATCTCCACCAAACAGGACAAGCTTGCATGTGTTATAGTTTTGGAGAAAAATGTGTTCATTTCATGTATGCGCAAAATGCCTTTGAAATGGCTTTAAAATGGATTTGGAGCATGGAGACGATTATCTCAGGATGGCAATATAAACAAACGAAACTTTTAGTAGATTTCTACTTATTTTATTAAATATTATCTCCACCAAACAGGACAAGCTTGCATCTGTTATAGTTTTGGAGAAAAATGTGTTCATTTCATGTATGCGCGAAATGCCTTAAAAATGGCTTTAAAATGGATTTGGAGCATGGAGACGATTATCTCGGGATTGCAAGATAACCAAACAAAACTTTTAGTGGATTTCTACTTATTTTATTAAATATCATCTCCACCAAACAGGACAAGCTTGCATCTGTTATAGTTTTGGAGAAAAATGTGTTCATTTCATGTATGCGCGAAATGCCTTAAAAATGGCTTTAAAATGGATTTGGAGCATGGAGACGATTATCTCGGGATTGCAAGATAACCAAACAAAACTTTTAGTGGATTTCTACTTATTTTATTAAATATCATCTCCACCAAACAGGACAAGCTTGCATGTGTTATAGTTTTGGAGAAAAATGTGTTCATTTTATGTATGCGCAAAATGCCTTTGAAATGGCTTTAAAATGGATTTGGAGCATGGAGACGATTATCTCAGGATGGCAATATAAACAAACGAAACTTTTAGTAGATTTCTACTTATTTTATTAAATATTATCTCCACCAAACAGGACAAGCTTGCATCTGTTATAGTTTTGGAGAAAAATGTGTTCATTTCATGTATGCGCGAAATGCCTTAAAAATGGCTTTAAAATGGATTTGGAGCATGGAGACGATTATCTCGGGATTGCAAGATAACCAAACAAAACTTTTAGTGGATTTCTACTTATTTTATTAAATATCATCTCCACCAAACAGGACAAGCTTGCATCTGTTATAGTTTTGGAGAAAAATGTGTTCATTTCATGTATGCGCGAAATGCCTTAAAAATGGCTTTAAAATGGATTTGGAGCATGGAGACGATTATCTCGGGATTGCAAGATAACCAAACAAAACTTTTAGTGGATTTCTACTTATTTTATTAAATATCATCTCCACCAAACAGGACAAGCTTGCATCTGTTATAGTTTTGGAGAAAAATGTGTTCATTTCATGTATGCGCGAAATGCCTTAAAAATGGCTTTAAAATGGATTTGGAGCATGGAGACGATTATCTCGGGATTGCAAGATAACCAAACAAAACTTTTAGTGGATTTCTACTTATTTTATTAAATATCATCTCCACCAAACAGGACAAGCTTGCATCTGTTATAGTTTTGGAGAAAAATGTGTTCATTTCATGTATGCGCGAAATGCCTTAAAAATGGCTTTAAAATGGATTTGGAGCATGGAGACGATTATCTCGGGATTGCAAGATAACCAAACAAAACTTTTAGTGGATTTCTACTTATTTTATTAAATATCATCTCCACCAAACAGGACAAGCTTGCATCTGTTATAGTTTTGGAGAAAAATGTGTTCATTTCATGTATGCGCGAAATGCCTTAAAAATGGCTTTAAAATGGATTTGGAGCATGGAGACGATTATCTCGGGATTGCAAGATAACAAAACAAAACTTTTAGTGGATTTCTACTTATTTTATTAAATATCATCTCCACCAAACAGGACAAGCTTGCATCTGTTATAGTTTTGGAGAAAAATGTGTTCATTTCATGTATGCGCGAAATTCCTTAAAAATGGCTTTAAAATGGATTTGGAGCATGGAGACGATTATCTCGGGATTGCAAGATAACCAAACAAAACGTTTAGTGGATTTCTACTTATTTTATTAAATATCATCTCCACCAAACAGGACAAGCTTGCATGTGTTATAGTTTTGGAGAAAAATGTGTTCATTTCATGTATGCGCAAAATGCCTTTGAAATGGCTTTAAAATGGATTTGGAGCATGGAGACGATTATCTCAGGATGGCAATATAAACAAACGAAACTTTTAGTAGATTTCTACTTATTTTATTAAATATTATCTCCACCAAACAGGACAAGCTTGCATCTGTTATAGTTTTGGAGAAAAATGTGTTCATTTCATGTATGCGCGAAATGCCTTAAAAATAGCTTTAAAATGGATTTGGAGCATGGAGACGATTATCTCGGGATTGCAAGATAACCAAACAAAACTTTTAGTGATTTCTACTTATTTTATTAAATATCATCTCCACCAAACAGGACAAGCTTGCATCTGTTATAGTTTTGGAGAAAAATGTGTTCATTTCATGTATGCGCGAAATGCCTTAAAAATGGCTTTAAAATGGATTTGGAGCATGGAGACGATTATCTCGGGATTGCAAGATAACCAAACAAAACTTTTAGTGGATTTCTACTTATTTTATTAAATATCATCTCCACCAAACAGGACAAGCTTGCATCTGTTATAGCTTTGGAGAAAAATGTGTTCATTTCATGTATGCGCGAAATGCCTTAAAAATGGCTTTAAAATGGATTTGGAGCATGGAGACGATTATCTAGGGATTGCAAGATAACCAAACAAAACTTTTAGTGGATTTCTACTTATTTTATTAAATATCATCTCCACCAAACAGGACAAGCTTGCATGTTTTATAATTTTGGAGAAAAATGTGTTCATTTCATGTATGCGCAAAATGCCTTTGAAATGGCTTTAAAATGGATTTGGAGCATGGAGACGATTATCTCAGGATGGCAATATAAACAAACGAAACTTTTAGTAGATTTCTACTTATTTTATTAAATATTATCTCCACCAAACAGGACAAGCTTGCATCTGTTATAGTTTTGGAGAAAAATGTGTTCATTTCATGTATGCGCGAAATGCCTTAAAAATGGCTTTAAAATGGATTTGGAGCATGGAGACGATTATCTCGGGATTGCAAGATAACCAAACAAAACTTTTAGTGGATTTCTACTTATTTTATTAAATATCATCTCCACCAAACAGGACAAGCTTGCATCTGTTATAGTTTTGGAGAAAAATGTGTTCATTTCATGTATGCGCGAAATGCCTTAAAAATGGCTTTAAAATGGATTTGGAGCATGGAGACGATTATCTCGGGATTGCAAGATAACCAAACAAAACTTTTAGTGGATTTCTACTTATTTTATTAAATATCATCTCCACCAAACAGGACAAGCTTGCATGTGTTATAGTTTTGGAGAAAAATGTGTTCATTTTATGTATGCGCAAAATGCCTTTGAAATGGCTTTAAAATGGATTTGGAGCATGGAGACGATTATCTCAGGATGGCAATATAAACAAACGAAACTTTTAGTAGATTTCTACTTATTTTATTAAATATTATCTCCACCAAACAGGACAAGCTTGCATCTGTTATAGTTTTGGAGAAAAATGTGTTCATTTCATGTATGCGCGAAATGCCTTAAAAATGGCTTTAAAATGGATTTGGAGCATGGAGACGATTATCTCGGGATTGCAAGATAACCAAACAAAACTTTTAGTGGATTTCTACTTATTTTATTAAATATCATCTCCACCAAACAGGACAAGCTTGCATCTGTTATAGTTTTGGAGAAAAATGTGTTCATTTCATGTATGCGCGAAATGCCTTAAAAATGGCTTTAAAATGGATTTGGAGCATGGAGACGATTATCTCGGGATTGCAAGATAACCAAACAAAACTTTTAGTGGATTTCTACTTATTTTATTAAATATCATCTCCACCAAACAGGACAAGCTTGCATCTGTTATAGTTTTGGAGAAAAATGTGTTCATTTCATGTATGCGCGAAATGCCTTAACCCCTTAACGACCTTGGACGTACTGAGTACGTCATGGTCACATGGTGCTAAACGACCCATGACGTACTCAGTACGTCCTGGCGAAATCGCGGTCCCGGAGCCCCGGGGAGTGAAATTTGTTTACCTAAACGGTGGATTCGGGAAGGAGGGGACCTCTGCCTGACCTCAGGAGGGGTGGTGCCTCCTCCCCGAACCTACAGAGGCTGTGATTGGCTGACGAACGCCGCTCAGCCAATTACAGTCACTGTAATGTGTCAGCCATTGAAAATGGCTAACACATTGCAATCCAGCCATAATCAGTGCTGCTGTAGCACTGATGACTGGCTGGAGCTGGGTGAACTTTGTTTCACCCGCCCCCAGCTCTGATTGGGGAGACCGGCCTTGTGACCGATCTCTCCCAATCACTGTGGATCTTGTGCCGTCACCGCTACCCTCAGCTTCACTCCGTCCGTGAAAGCTGATGAGAGCGGTCGCTGCAGGTGCCCATCGGTAAGTTATAGCACCCCCCCCCCCCGATCCCCCGCCGCTCCCCGCCGAGATCCCCCGCCGCTCCCCGCCGAGATCCCCCGCCGCTCCCCGCCGAGATCCCCCGCCGCTCCCCGCCGAGATCCCCCGCCGCTCCCCGCCGAGATCCCCCGCCGCTCCCCGCCGAGATCCCCCGCCGCTCCCCGCCGAGATCCACCGCCGCTCCCCGCCGAGATCCACCGCCGCTCCCCGCCGAGATCCACCGCCGCTCCCCGCCGAGATCCACCGCCGCTCCCCGCCCAGATCCACCGCCGCTCCCCGCCCAGATCCACCGCCGCTCCCCGCCCAGATCCACCGCCGCTCCCCGCCCAGATCCACCGCCGCTCCCCGCCCAGATCCACCGCCGCTCCCCGCCGAGATCCACCGCCGCTCCCCGCCGAGATCCACCGCCGCTCCCCGCCCAGATCCACCGCCGCTCCCCGCCGAGATCCCCCGCCGCTCCCCGCCGAGATCCACCGCCGCTCCCCGCCGAGATCCACCGCCGCTCCCCGCCCAGATCCCCCGCCGCTCCCCGCCGAGATCCCCCGCCGCTCCCCGCCGAGATCCACCGCCGCTCCCCGCCGAGATCCACCGCCGCTCCCCGCCGAGATCCACCGCCGCTCCCCGCCGAGATCCACCGCTGCTGTCCCTGCCCGCCACGCCGCTGTTCCCGCCGCTGTCCCTGCCCGCCGATCCACCTCTGCTGCCCGCCACGCCGCGGTCCCTGGTCGCCACCGTCCCCTTTCAGTCGCCGCTGCACCCGATCGGCCGCCGCCTCCATCGGCTGCCACTGCACCTAATCGGCTCCCCCCCTCCATGTGCTGCCTCCCCCCCTCCATGTGCTGCCTCCCCCCCTCCATGTGCTGCCTCCCCCCCTCCATGTGCTGCCTCCCCTCCCCCCCTCCATGTGCTGCCTCCCCCCCTCCATGTGCTGCCTCCCCCCCTCCATGTGCTGCCTCCCCCCCTCCATGTGCTGCCTCCCCCCCTCCATGTGCTGCCTCCCCCCCCTCCATGTGCTGCCTCCCCTCCCCCCCTCCATGTGCTGCCTCCCCCCCTCCATGTGCTGCCTCCCCCCCTCCATGTGCTGCCTCCCCTCCCCCCCTCCATGTGCTGCCTCCCCTCCCCCCTCCATGTGCTGCCTCCCCCCCTCCCCTCCCCACCTCCATGTGCTGCCTCCCCCCCTCCATGTGCTGCCTCCCCCCCTCCATGTGCTGCCTCCCCTCCCCCCCTCCATGTGCTGCCTCCCCCCCTCCATGTGCTGCCTTCCCCCCCTCCATGTGCTGCCTTCCCCCCCTCCATGTGCTGCCTTCCCCCCCTCCATGTGCTGCCTTCCCCCCCCCTCCATGTGCTGCCTTCCCCCCCCCCTCCATGTGCTGCCTTCCCCCCCCCTCCATGTGCTGCCTTCCCTCCCCTCCATGTGCTGCCTGCCCCCCCCCCATGTGCTGCCTCCCCCCCATGTGCTGCCTCCCCCCTCCCTCCATGTGCTGCCTCCCCCCCCCATGTGCTGCCTCCCCCCCATGTGCTGCCTCCCCCCTCCCTCCATGTGCTGCCTCCCCTCCATGTGCTGCCTCCCCTCCATGTGCTGCCTCCCCCCCCATGTGCTGCCTCCCCCCCCATGTGCTGCCTCCCCCCCCATGTGCTGCCTCCCCCCCCATGTGCTGCCTCCCCCCCCATGTGCTGCCTCCCCCCCCATGTGCTGCCTCCCCCCCATGTGCTGCCTCCCCCCCATGTGCTGCCTCCCCCCCCATGTGCTGCCTCCCCCCCCATGTGCTGCCTCCCCCCCCATGTGCTGCCTCCCCCCCCATGTGCTGCCTCCCCCCCCATGTGCTGCCTCCCCCCCCCATGTGCTGCCTCCCCCCCCCATGTGCTGCCTCCCCCCCATGTGCTGCCTCCCCCCCCATGTGCTGCCTCCCCCCCCATGTGCTGCCTCCCCCCCCATGTGCTGCCTCCCCCCCCCATGTGCTGCCTCCCCCCTCCCTCCATGTGCTGCCTCCCCCCCTCCCATCAGACTCTGCCCCCCTCCCTGATCTGCTGCCTGCTCTCTCCCATCCTTTTCACCCTCCTTCATCTGCTGCCTCTTCTGTCTGCTGTGATTCTGCTGCCTAGATCCATCCTGTAAGGTAGGTATCCCCATCTCACCCCCCCATCCTCTGCCGCTCCTCCATCCGCTGCGCCATTTCCCATCATCCATCCGCTGCGCCCTTTCCCATCCTCTGCCGCTCCTCCACCCGCTGCGCACTTTCCCATCTTCCATCCGCTGCGCCCTTTCTCATCTGCCGCCCCGCCCTCTCGCATCGCATTATCCAGCGCAGTTGCTCACTTCCAGACTGCAGTGGATGATGCGATACGAGACTCGTGCATTGCTCTCACGTTTGGCACTGGTCTTAGTGGCAGGCGCTCTTTTTTTTTTTTTTTTTTACTGATGTCTGTATTTTTTATTTCGCCAAACTAATTTTTTTTGTATGGGGGGGGGCTAGTTTCCAAAATGGGATCACATGTGGGGGAGCTCCATTGTTTAGGCACTTCAGGGGGGTCTCCAAATGAAACATGGCGTCTGCTAATAATTCCAATCAATTTTACTGTGAAATGGCGCTCCTTCTCTTCTGAGCCCCGCCGTACGCCCAAACAATTGATTTCCACCACATATGAGGTATCGTCGTACTCAGGAGAAATTGCACAATACATTTTATGGTGCATTTTTTCCTGATACCCTTGTGGAAAAAAAAGCTACCTGTTTGAAAAAACAATTTTGTGGTAAAAAAAAGAATAAAATATTTTCACGGCTGAACATTACAAACGTTTGTGAAGCCTCCAGGGGTTCAAAGTGCTCACTAAACAGCTAGATAAATTCCATGAGGGGTCTAGTTTCCAAACTGGGGTCAATTGTGGGGGAGCTCCATTGTTTAGGCACTTCAGGGGGGTCTCCAAATGAAACATGGCGTCCGCTAATAATTCCAATCAATTTTGCTGTGAAATGGCGCTCCTTGCCTTCCGAGTCCTGCCGTGCGCCCAAACATTTGATTTCCACCACATATGGGGTATCTGCGTACTCAGGAGAAAATGCACCATAAATTTTATGGTGCATTTTTTCCTGATACCCTTGTGATAAAAAAAGCTACCTGGTTGAACCAACAGTTTTGTGGTAAAAAAATTTTTTTTTCTTTTCACGGCTCAACGTTATAAACTTCTGTGAAGCCCCCAGGGGTTCAAAGTGCACATCAAACATCTAGAAAAAATATTTGAGGGCTCTAGTTTCCAAAATGGGGTCATTTGTGGGGGAGCTCCATTGTTTAGGCACCTCAGGGGGTCTTCAAACCCGACATGGCGTCCGCTAATGAGTGCAGCTAATTTTGCACTCAAAAATTCAAATTGCGCTCCTTGCCTTCCGAGTCCTGCCGTGCGCCCAAACATTTGATTTCCACCACATATGGGGTATCTGCGTACTCAGGAGAAAATGCACGATACATTTTATGATGCATTTTTCCTGATACCCTTGTGAAAATACTAATTTTTATGGCTAAAGTAACATTTTTGTGTTAAAAAAGTAAAATTTTCATTTTTTCGTCTACATTGCTTTGGTTGCTGTGAAGCTCCTAAAGGGTTAATAAACTTCTTGGATGTGGTTTTGAGCAGAGTGAGGGGTGCAGATTTTAGAATTGGGTCACTTTTGGGTATTTTCTGTCGCCTAGGTTTCTCAAATCACTCCAAATGTGATGTGGTACCTAAACAATTTTTTTTTGTAAATTTTGTTGGAAAAATGAGAAATTGGTGATGAACTTTGAACCCTTCTAACTTCCTAACGGAAATTTTTTTTTTTTCAAAAATTGCGCTGGTGTAAAGTAGACATGTGGGAAATGTTATTTAGTAACTTTTTTGTGTGACATTTCTCTCAGATTTATGGGCATAAAATTTCAAATTTTGAAAATTGCAAAATTTTCAAAATTTTCGCTAAATTTCCGAAATTTTCACAAATAAACGCAAAACATATCGGCCTAAATTTACCACTGACATGAAGTACAATATGTCACGAAAAAACAATGTCAGAATCGCCAGGATCCGTTGAAGTGTTCCAGAGTTATAACCTGTCAAAGTGACACTGGTCAAAATTGCAAAAAATGGCCGGGTCTTTAAGGTGAAAACAGGCTGGGGGCTGAAGGGGTTAAAAATGGCTTTAAAATGGATTTGGAGCATGGAGACGATTATCTCGGGATTGCAAGATAACCAAACAAAACTTTTAGTGGATTTCTACTTATTTTATTAAATATCATCTCCACCAAACAGGACAAGCTTGCATCTGTTATAGTTTTGGAGAAAAATGTGTTCATTTCATGTATGCGCGAAATGCCTTAAAAATGGCTTTAAAATGGATTTGGAGCATGGAGACGATTATCTCGGGATTGCAAGATAACCAAACAAAACTTTTAGTGGATTTCTACTTATTTTATTAAATATCATCTCCACCAAACAGGACAAGCTTGCATCTGTTATAGTTTTGGAGAAAAATGTGTTCATTTCATGTATGCGCGAAATGCCTTAAAAATGGCTTTAAAATGGATTTGGAGCATGGAGACGATTATCTCGGGATTGCAAGATAACAAAACAAAACTTTTAGTGGATTTCTACTTATTTTATTAAATATCATCTCCACCAAACAGGACAAGCTTGCATCTGTTATAGTTTTGGAGAAAAATGTGTTCATTTCATGTATGCGCGAAATTCCTTAAAAATGGCTTTAAAATGGATTTGGAGCATGGAGACGATTATCTCGGGATTGCAAGATAACCAAACAAAACTTTTAGTGGATTTCTACTTATTTTATTAAATATCATCTCCACCAAACAGGACAAGCTTGCATGTGTTATAGTTTTGGAGAAAAATGTGTTCATTTCATGTATGCGCGAAATGCCTTAAAAATGGCTTTAAAATGGATTTGGAGCATGGAGACGATTATCTCGGGATTGCAAGATAACCAAACAAAACTTTTAGTGGATTTCTACTTATTTTATTAAATATCATCTCCACCAAACAGGACAAGCTTGCATCTGTTATAGTTTTGGAGAAAAATGTGTTCATTTCATGTATGCGCGAAATGCCTTAAAAATGGCTTTAAAATGGATTTGGAGCATGGAGACGATTATCTCGGGATTGCAAGATAACCAAACAAAACTTTTAGTGGATTTCTACTTATTTTATTAAATATCATCTCCACCAAACAGGACAAGCTTGCATGTGTTATAGTTTTGGAGAAAAATGTGTTCATTTCATGTATGCGCAAAATGCCTTTGAAATGGCTTTAAAATGGATTTGGAGCATGGAGACGATTATCTCAGGATGGCAATATAAACAAACGAAACTTTTAGTAGATTTCTACTTATTTTATTAAATATTATCTCCACCAAACAGGACAAGCTTGCATCTGTTATAGTTTTGGAGAAAAATGTGTTCATTTCATGTATGCGCGAAATGCCTTAAAAATGGCTTTAAAATGGATTTGGAGCATGGAGACGATTATCTCGGGATTGCAAGATAACCAAACAAAACATTTAGTGGATTTCTACATATTTTATTAAATATCATCTCCACCAAACAGGACAAGCTTGCATCTGTTATAGTTTTGGAGAAAAATGTGTTCATTTCATGTATGCGCGAAATGCCTTAAAAATGGCTTTAAAATGGATTTGGATTTGGAGCATGGAGACGATTATCTCGGGATTGCAAGATAACCAAACAAAACTTTTAGTGGATTTCTACTTATTTTATTAAATATCATCTCCACCAAACAGGACAAGCTTGCATCTGTTATAGTTTTGGAGAAAAATGTGTTCATTTCATTTATGCACGAAATGCCTTAGAAATGGGTTTTAATAGCATTTGAAGCATGGAGACGATAATCTCGAGATTGCAAGATAACCAAACAAAACTTTTAGTGGATTTCTACTTATTTTATTAAATATCATCTCCACCAAACAGGACAAGCTTGCATCTGTTATAGTTTTGGAGAAAAATGTGTTCATTTCATGTATGCGCGAAATGCCTTAAAAAATGGCTTTAAAATGGATTTGGAGCATGGAGACGATTATCTCGGGATTGCAAGATAACCAAACAAAACTTTTAGTGGATTTCTACTTATTTTATTAAATATCATCTCCACCAAACAGGACAAGCTTGCATGTGTTATAGTTTTGGAGAAAAATGTGTTCATTTCAT
Organism: Anomaloglossus baeobatrachus; assembly: GCF_048569485.1. NCBI lineage: Eukaryota > Metazoa > Chordata > Amphibia > Anura > Aromobatidae > Anomaloglossus > Anomaloglossus baeobatrachus. Next base: position 8,467 of record NW_027442066.1, on the reverse strand, counting down.
GTATGCGCGAAATGCCTTAAAAATGGCTTTAAAATGGATTTGGAGCATGGAGACGATTATCTCGGGATTGCAAGATAACCAAACAAAACTTTTAGTGGATTTCTACTTATTTTATTAAATATCATCTCCACCAAACAGGACAAGCTTGCATCTGTTATAGTTTTGGAGAAAAATGTGTTCATTTCATGTATGCGCGAAATGCCTTAAAAATGGCTTTAAAATGGATTTGGAGCATGGAGACGATTATCTCGGGATTGCAATATAACCAAACAAAACTTTTAGTGGATTTCTACTTATTTTATTAAATATCATCTCCACCAAACAGGACAAGCTTGCATCTGTTATAGTTTTGGAGAAAAATGTGTTCATTTCATGTATGCACGAAATGCCTTAAAAATGGCTTTAAAATGGATTTGGAGCATGGAGACGATTATCTCGGGATTGCAAGATAACCAAACAAAACTTTTAGTGGATTTCTACTTATTTTATTAAATATCATCTCCACCAAACAGGACAAGCTTGCATCTGTTATAGTTTTGGAGAAAAATGTGTTCATTTCATGTATGCGCGAAATGCCTTAAAAATGGCTTTAAAATGGATTTGGAGCATGGAGACGATTATCTCGGGATTGCAAGATAACCAAACAAAACTTTTAGTGGATTTCTACTTATTTTATTAAATATCATCTCCACCAAACAGGACAAGCTTGCATCTGTTATAGCTTTGGAGAAAAATGTGTTCATTTCATGTATGCGCGAAATGCCTTAAAAATGGCTTTAAAATGGATTTGGAGCATGGAGACGATTATCTCGGGATTGCAATATAACCAAACAAAACTTTTAGTGGATTTCTACTTATTTTATTAAATATCATCTCCACCAAACAGGACAAGCTTGCATCTGTTATAGTTTTGGAGAAAAATGTGTTCATTTCATGTATGCGCGAAATGCCTTAAAAATGGCTTTAAAATGGATTTGGAGCATGGAGACGATTATCTCGGGATTGCAAGATAACCAAACAAAAATTTTAGTGGATTTCTACTTATTTTATTAAATATCATCTCCACCAAACAGGACAAGCTTGCATCTGTTATAGTTTTAAAGAAAAATGTGTTCATTTCATGTATGCGCGAAATGCCTTAAAAATGGCTTTAAAATGGATTTGGAGCATGGAGACGATTATCTCGGGATTGCAAGATAACCAAACAAAACTTTTAGTGGATTTCTACTTATTTTATTAAATATCATCTCCACCAAACAGGACAAGCTTGCATCTGTTATAGTTTTGGAGAAAAATGTGTTCATTTCATATATGCGCGAAATGCCTTAAAAATGGCTTTAAAATGGATTTGGAGCATGGAGACGATTATCTCGGGATTGCAAGATAACCAAACAAAACTTTTAGTGGATTTCTACTTATTTTATTAAATATCATCTCCACCAAACAGGACAAGCTTGCATGTGTTATAGTTTTGGACAAAAATGTGTTCATTTCATGTATGCGCAAAATGCCTTTGAAATGGCTTTAAAATGGATTTGGAGCATGGAGACGATTATCTCGGGATTGCAAGATAACCAAACAAAACTTTTAGTGGATTTCTACTTATTTTATTAAATATCATCTCCACCAAACAGGACAAGCTTGCATCTGTTATAGTTTTGGAGAAAAATGTGTTCATTTCATGTATGCGCGAAATGCCTTAAAAATGGCTTTAAAATGGATTTGGAGCATGGAGACGATTATCTCGGGATTGCAAGATAACCAAACAAAACTTTTAGTGGATTTCTACTTATTTTATTAAATATCATCCCCACCAAACAGGACAAGCTTGCATCTGTTATAGTTTTGGAGAAAAATGTGTTCATTTCATGTATGCGCGAAATGCCTTAAAAATGGCTTTAAAATGGATTTGGAGCATGGAGACGATTATCTCGGGATTGCAAGATAACCAAACAAAACTTTTAGTGGATTTCTACTTATTTTATTAAATATCATCTCCACCAAACAGGACAAGCTTGCATCTGTTATAGTTTTGGAGAAAAATGTGTACATTTCATGTATGCGCGAAATGCCTTAAAAATGGCTTTAAAATGGATTTGGAGCATGGAGACGATTATCTCGGGATTGCAAGATAACCAAACAAAACTTTTAGTGGATTTCTACTTATTTTATTAAATATCATCTCCACCAAACAGGACAAGCTTGCATCTGTTATAGTTTTGGAGAAAAATGTGTTCATTTCATGTATGCGCGAAATGCCTTAAAAATGGCTTTAAAATGGATTTGGAGCATGGAGACGATTATCTCGGGATTGCAAGATAACCAAACAAAACTTTTAGTGGATTTCTACTTATTTTATTAAATATCATCTCCACCAAACAGGACAAGCTTGCATGTGTTATAGTTTTGGAGAAAAATGTGTTCATTTCATGTATGCGCAAAATGCCTTTGAAATGGCTTTAAAATGGATTTGGAGCATGGAGACGATTATCTCAGGATGGCAATATAAACAAACGAAACTTTTAGTAGATTTCTACTTATTTTATTAAATATCATCTCCACCAAACAGGACAAGCTTGCATCTGTTATAGTTTTGGAGAAAAATGTGTTCATTTCATGTATGCGCGAAATGCCTTAAAAATGGCTTTAAAATGGATTTGGAGCATGGAGACGATTATCTCGGAATTGCAAGATAACCAAACAAAACTTTTAGTGGATTTCTACTTATTTTATTAAATATCATCTCCACCAAACAGGACAAGCTTGCATCTGTTATAGTTTTGGAGAAAAATGTGTTCATTTCATGTATGCGCGAAATGCCTTAAAAATGGCTTTAAAATGGATTTGGAGCATGGAGACGATTATCTCGGGATTGCAATATAACCAAACAAAACTTTTAGTGGATTTCTACTTATTTTTATTAAATATCATCTCCACCAAACAGGACAAGCTTGCATCTGTTATAGTTTTGGAGAAAAATGTGTTCATTTCATGTATGCTCGAAATGCCTTAAAAATGGCTTTAAAATGGATTTGGAGCATGGAGACGATTATCTCGGGATTGCAAGATAACCAAACAAAAATTTTAGTGGATTTCTACTTATTTTATTAAATATCATCTCCACCAAACAGGACAAGCTTGCATCTGTTATAGTTTTGGAGAAAAATGTGTTCATTTCATGTATGCGCGAAATGCCTTAAAAATGGCTTTAAAATGGATTTGGAGCATGGAGACGATTATCTCGGGATTGCAAGATAACCAAACAAAACTTTTAGTGGATTTCTACTTATTTTATTAAATATCATCTCCACCAAACAGGACAAACTTGCATCTGTTATAGTTTTGGAGAAAAATGTGTTCATTTCATGTATGCGCGAAATGCCTTAAAAATGGCTTTAAAATGGATTTGGAGCATGGAGACGATTATCTCGGGATTGCAAGATAACCAAACAAAACTTTTAGTGGATTTCTACTTATTTTAATTAAATATCATCTCCACCAAACAGGACAAGCTTGCATGTGTTATAGTTTTGGAGAAAAATGTGTTCATTTCATGTATGCGCAAAATGCCTTTGAAATGGCTTTAAAATGGATTTGGAGCATGGAGACGATTATCTCGGGATTGCAAGATAACCAAACAAAACTTTTAGTGGATTTCTACTTATTTTATTAAATATCATCTCCACCAAACAGGACAAGCTTGCATCTGTTATAGTTTTGGAGAAAAATGTGTTCATTTCATGTATGCGCGAAATGCCTTAAAAATGGCTTTAAAATGGATTTGGAGCATGGAGACGATTATCTCGGGATTGCAAGATAACCAAACAAAACTTTTAGTGGATTTCTACTTATTTTATTAAATATCATCTCCACCAAACAGGACAAGCTTGCATCTGTTATAGTTTTGGAGAAAAATGTGTTCATTTCATGTATGCGCGAAATGCCTTAAAAATGGCTTTAAAATGGATTTGGAGCATGGAGACGATTATCTCGGGATTGCAAGATAACCAAACAAAACTTTTAGTGGATTTCTACTTATTTTATTAAATATCATCTCCACCAAACAGGACAAGCTTGCATCTGTTATAGTTTTGGAGAAAAATGTGTTCATTTCATGTATGCGCGAAATGCCTTAAAAATGGCTTTAAAATGGATTTGGAGCATGGAGACGATTATCTCGGGATTGCAAGATAACCAAACAAAACTTTTAGTGGATTTCTACTTATTTTATTAAATATCATCTCCACCAAACAGGACAAGCTTGCATGTGTTATAGTTTTGGAGAAAAATGTGTTCATTTCATGTATGCGCAAAATGCCTTTGAAATGGCTTTAAAATGGATTTGGAGCATGGAGACGATTATCTCAGGATGGCAATATAAACAAACGAAACTTTTAGTAGATTTCTACTTATTTTATTAAATATCATCTCCACCAAACAGGACAAGCTTGCATCTGTTATAGTTTTGGAGAAAAATGTGTTCATTTCATGTATGCGCGAAATGCCTTAAAAATGGCTTTAAAATGGATTTGGAGCATGGAGACGATTATCTCGGGATTGCAAGATAACCAAACAAAACTTTTAGTGGATTTCTACTTATTTTATTAAATATCATCTCCACCAAACAGGACAAGCTTGCATCTGTTATAGTTTTGGAGAAAAATGTGTTCATTTCATGTATGCGCGAAATGCCTTAAAAATGGCTTTAAAATGGATTTGGAGCATGGAGACGATTATCTCGGGATTGCAATATAACCAAACAAAACTTTTAGTGGATTTCTACTTATTTTTATTAAATATCATCTCCACCAAACAGGACAAGCTTGCATCTGTTATAGTTTTGGAGAAAAATGTGTTCATTTCATGTATGCTCGAAATGCCTTAAAAATGGCTTTAAAATGGATTTGGAGCATGGAGACGATTATCTCGGGATTGCAAGATAACCAACAAAAATTTTAGTGGATTTCTACTTATTTTATTAAATATCATCTCCACCAAACAGGACAAGCTTGCATCTGTTATAGTTTTGGAGAAAAATGTGTTCATTTCATGTATGCGCGAAATGCCTTAAAAATGGCTTTAAAATGGATTTGGAGCATGGAGACGATTATCTCGGGATTGCAAGATAACCAAACAAAACTTTTAGTGGATTTCTACTTATTTTATTAAATATCATCTCCACCAAACAGGACAAACTTGCATCTGTTATAGTTTTGGAGAAAAATGTGTTCATTTCATGTATGCGCGAAATGCCTTAAAAATGGCTTTAAAATGGATTTGGAGCATGGAGACGATTATCTCGGGATTGCAAGATAACCAAACAAAACTTTTAGTGGATTTCTACTTATTTTAATAAATATCATCTCCACCAAACAGGACAAGCTTGCATGTGTTATAGTTTTGGAGAAAAATGTGTTCATTTCATGTATGCGCAAAATGCCTTTGAAATGGCTTTAAAATGGATTTGGAGCATGGAGACGATTATCTCGGGATTGCAGGATAACCAAACAAAACTTTTAGTGGATTTCTACTTATTTTATTAAATATCATCTCCACCAAACAGGACAAGCTTGCATCTGTTATAGTTTTGGAGAAAAATGTGTTCATTTCATGTATGCGCGAAATGCCTTAAAAATGGCTTTAAAATGGATTTGGAGCATGGAGACGATTATCTCGGATTGCAAGATAACCAAACAAAACTTTTAGTGGATTTCTACTTATTTTATTAAATATCATCTCCACCAAACAGGACAAGCTTGCATCTGTTATAGTTTTGGAGAAAAATGTGTTCATTTCATGTATGCGCGAAATGCCTTAAAAATGGCTTTAAAATGGATTTGGAGCATGGAGACGATTATCTCGGGAGTGCAAGATAACCAAACAAAACTTTTAGTGGATTTCTACTTATTTTATTAAATATCATCTCCACCAAACAGGACAAGCTTGCATCTGTTATAGTTTTGGAGAAAAATGTGTTCATTTCATGTATGCGCGAAATGCCTTAAAAATGGCTTTAAAATGGATTTGGAGCATGGAGACGATTATCTCGGGATTGCAAGATAACCAAACAAAACTTTTAGTGGATTTCTACTTATTTTATTAAATATCATCTCCACCAAACAGGACAAGCTTGCATCTGTTATAGTTTTGGAGAAAAATGTGTTCATTTCATGTATGCGCGAAATGCCTTAAAAATGGCTTTAAAATGGATTTGGAGCATGGAGACGATTATCTCGGGATTGCAAGATAACCAAACAAAACTTTTAGTGGATTTCTACTTATTTTATTAAATATCATCTCCACCAAACAGGACAAGCTTGCATGTGTTATAGTTTTGGAGAAAAATGTGTTCATTTCATGTATGCGCAAAATGCCTTTGAAATGGCTTTAAAATGGATTTGGAGCATGGAGACGATTATCTCGGGATTGCAAGATAACCAAACAAAACTTTTAGTGGATTTCTACTTATTTTATTAAATATCATCTCCACCAAACAGGACAAGCTTGCATCTGTTATAGTTTTGGAGAAAAATGTTTCATTTCATGTATGCGCGAAATGCCTTAAAAATGGCTTTAAAATGGATTTGGAGCATGGAGACGATTATCTCGGGATTGCAAGATAACCAAACAAAACTTTTAGTGGATTTCTACTTATTTTATTAAATATCATCTCCACCAAACAGGACAAGCTTGCATCTGTTATAGTTTTGGAGAAAAATGTGTTCATTTCATGTATGCGCGAAATGCCTTAAAAATGGCTTTAAAATGGATTTGGAGCATGGAGACGATTATCTCGGGATTGCAAGATAACCAAACAAAACTTTTAGTGGATTTCTACTTATTTTATTAAATATCATCTCCACCAAACAGGACAAGCTTGCATCTGTTATAGTTTTGGAGAAAAATGTGTTCATTTCATGTATGCGCGAAATGCCTTAAAAATGGCTTTAAAATGGATTTGGAGCATGGAGACGATTATCTCGGGATTGCAAGATAACCAAACAAAACTTTTAGTGGATTTCTACTATTTTATTAAATATCATCTCCACCAAACAGGACAAGCTTGCATCTGTTATAGTTTTGGAGAAAAATGTGTTCATTTCATGTATGCGCGAAATGCCTTAAAAATGGCTTTAAAATGGATTTGGAGCATGGAGACGATTATCTCGGGATTGCAAGATAACCAAACAAAACTTTTAGTGGATTTCTACTTATTTTATTAAATATCATCTCCACCAAACAGGACAAGCTTGCATCTGTTATAGTTTTGGAGAAAAATGTGTTCATTTCATGTATGCGCGAAATGCCTTAAAAATGGCTTTAAAATGGATTTGGAGCATGGAGACGATTATCTCGGGATTGCAAGATAACCAAACAAAACTTTTAGTGGATTTCTACTTATTTTATTAAATATCATCTCCACCAAACAGGACAAGCTTGCATCTGTTATAGTTTTGGAGAAAAATGTGTTCATTTCATGTATGCGCGAAATGCCTTAAAAATGGCTTTAAAATGGATTTGGAGCATGGAGACGATTATCTCGGGATTGCAAGATAACCAAACAAAACTTTTAGTGGATTTCTACTTATTTTATTAAATATCATCTCCACCAAACAGGACAAGCTTGCATCTGTTATAGTTTTGGAGAAAAATGTGTTCATTTCATGTATGCGCGAAATGCCTTAAAAATGGCTTTAAAATGGATTTGGAGCATGGAGACGATTATCTCGGATTGCAAGATAACCAAACAAAACTTTTAGTGGATTTCTACTTATTTTATTAAATATCATCTCCACCAAACAGGACAAGCTTGCATCTGTTATAGTTTTGGAGAAAAATGTGTTCATTTCATGTATGCGCGAAATGCCTTAAAAATGGCTTTAAAATGGATTTGGAGCATGGAGACGATTATCTCGGGATTGCAAGATAACCAAACAAAACTTTTAGTGGATTTCTACTTATTTTATTAAATATCATCTCCACCAAACAGGACAAGCTTGCATGCTGTTATAGTTTTGGAGAAAAATGTGTTCATTTCATGTATGCGCGAAATGCCTTTGAAATGGCTTTAAAATGGATTTGGAGCATGGAGACGATTATCTCGGGATTGCAAGATAACCAAACAAAACTTTTAGTGGATTTCTACTTATTTTATTAAATATCATCTCCACCAAACAGGACAAGCTTGCATCTGTTATAGTTTTGGAGAAAAATGTGTTCATTTCATGTATGCGCGAAATGCCTTAAAAATGGCTTTAAAATGGATTTGGAGCATGGAGACGATTATCTCGGGATTGCAAGATAACCAAACAAAACTTTTAGTGGATTTCTACTTATTTTATTAAATATCATCTCCACCAAACAGGACAAGCTTGCATCTGTTATAGTTTTGGAGAAAAATGTGTTCATTTCATGTATGCGCGAAATGCCTTAAAAATGGCTTTAAAATGGATTTGGAGCATGGAGA